>NC_081561.1:76760648-76779590 GCF_022355385.1 Mustela nigripes | reverse complement strand
CTCTGGGTCCTGGGATCGAGTCCCACATCGGGCTCTCTGCTCAGCAGGGAGCCTGCTCCCCTCCCCCTCTCTCTCTGCCAGCCTCTCTACCTACCTGTGATCTCTCTCTGTCAAATAAATAAATAAATAATCTTTAAAAAAAAAAAAAAAAAAAAAACTGCTTTCAAAAAAGTAACCAAATCAAATATTGATACTGCCATTTTAATGGAGTTCAAAAATTTTATGTATTTTAAATATTCTGAAATTAATTTCAGAGTAAAGAGTATATATTATATGAATGTAAATGATTTAAACTCCCCTAAAAGGTAAAAACTCTTAGATTGAATTAAATGCTGCTTATAAAAGGCACATCTTTAAAAAGTGAGAGAATATTAACAAATCATTAAACATCAATTTAAAATACTTACCAATGTGGAGAAATCTGTATGTATTTTATTTTGCTAAATATTAAATAGATTCTATAGGTATATACATACATATATGAATGTGGACATATATATAACTAGGTACACATTCCCATAGATAGAATATATCAATCTATATTTTAAAAATATTCTCAAATATTAGCAGTTATATCTATGTGATAGGTTTTTTTTTCCTAATGCCAACCTTCTTTTAAAAATAGCTGGGAGGATACCAGGGAGTTTCTCTTACTATTTAGGAAGTGAGGCAAACAAAAATGGTATTCAGCATTGGTTTTGCAGCAAGTTATTGTAGAGGAAGCCTGCACCCTAAGCAACAAGAGTGGCACTGCCATCTCCTTCCCTGGGAATTATACTCCACATCTCAGCATCAAGCTGCCTTATCTTTGAACTGTATTTGTGAACATCTGTGATGATGTGGGGCCATGAGCAAATGGTCAAGATAGAATTCTTTTTTTTTTTTTTTTTAAGATTTTTATTTATCTGAGACACGGGGGGGAGAGAGAGAGAGAGAGCGAGAGAGCATGAGCCAATGGGGGGGAGGGGCAGAGGGAGAAACAGACTCCCTGCAGAGCAGGGAGCCCAAGATGGGACTTGATCCCAAGATCCTGGGATCACGACCTGAGTTGAAGGCAAACACTTAACCAACTAAGCCACCCAGGCGCTCTCAAGATAGAATTCTTGACATTTTTCATGCAAAAGGTGCTTTTATTATGGCATGGGGACAGGACCCATGGGCACAAAGAGATGTAGTTTTGCTGTATGAAGCTGATGGTTATATGCTTAATGCCCAAGAAGCAGGGGACATGCAGGGAGTATTAGATCATAAAATGTCTTCCTTTAATTTCTAATCATAAAACTACTTTTGTAAGATTTCTCTGGTGCTTATCACTCAGTTTGATTTTTAACTATCCGTGAGATGTTCAGGCAGTCATAAGGCCCTTTAAGAATGGAGCAACCAGTAAATATTTGATCCTTAATAGAACTATGCAGGCTATAGGTCAACCTTCTGGACTAAAGGTGAACATTTTTCTGCTTCTATCCCTCATGATGTGCTTTATCTCAATTTATATTGTGCATCTGTTAACAAGATATGTTCTAAGTATCAAAAAAGCCTACAAGAGGTTCTATTTTGGGTCTGGGGTTGCTCAAAAATTTTTCCATAAATTAACAGTAATTTCTTCTTTGCTTTATGCCATTTTGCCTTAGGAAAGGTTAATGGTAACTTTTAGATAGTGGATGATCTCTGTATTGAAAAGTTTTGACTATAAAACATGATATGGAGTAAAAGAAAGAAAGCAGTTTATCAGTCTAGTGAAGGAAGGGGAAAATACCTAGATATGTATTTCATAAAAAAGCAAACGATTAAAGAAATTATCATCCAATATTTGCTTATTGAGCCAGTAGTTAAAAAAATAACTCAGTACGACCTGCTAATATTACAGTGCATTACCTTTTAGTTTGTGGTACGGCACACCATTATTAGAGTAAAATGTATTTTGACACTAGGATGGTATGTGCAAGTACACTGAAATGCTATACATACAGATGAACAATCAGAATGCTACTGGAAAAGAAAAAAAGTTAGAAAGACTAAGTCTTAAAGTAGAAAACCTTTCCCTTTTTCTACAGGAGATGGGAAGCAAGTACCAGATATTTTGGTCTCAGCCCTCCCAGCTCCCACCTGCTTGTACTTACTAACCTTTGTTAATTTTTTTTTTTTGTGTGTGTGTGTGTGGTTTAACCTCAAAATATGTTCCAATTTATGGGCTTGACACCAAGACCTGGACTTTAGTGCCCACTTGTTTATACTTACTAACTTTTGTCTTATATTTCTCCCTAAGCTCTTCTTTCCAGCTTTCTTTTCCACTCAGGCAAAGGAAACTCTCCCCAGGGGATGGGGACTGCCCACACAAGACCTCCTGCCATCCCACCGGCCCAGACCACCCACACCATTTAAGCTAAATCTGGTTTGTGCCTACACAGATGGATCATGGAGTGACCTCTAGAATGACCTACAATGATCTTTACCTTATTATAATACTAATCTACACCCAGGAATAAGCCTCAGCCTTATCTGCATAACACATAATGTATGTATAGGCATGTTTTATTAGGCTCAGACAGGACCTTATGCCTGCCTGTACATAGGATGACAAGGCTTCCCTGTCTAAATATTCATCCTAACCCTAAACAAAAGGAATCCATTTACTCTCTCTCAGGGAATCAATGGCTTTGGAAGCCATTCCCCACGATCTCATTTGCTGCAAATAAGTTCTCTTTGTGTGACAATTCAACACGTGCAGTTTCTAATTCACCAAAGAGAAAACTCATGTTGGTTCGGTTACACTACCCAGCACCACCAGACACCTCACTGCAAATTCCCATTCCCTCCTGTTACACTTGCACACCTGTGGGTAAAAAGGTACTGCTTAAGCACTATTGAATAAAGAAATGCTGTTTTATCTGTTAGCATATTAGTGATAGGACTGAAAATGCATAAATGCCCTCTTTTGGGGGCACCTTCCTTGAATTTTCACTAGTTGCCGACCTCCTTGGTCTCCTCCAAATCCCTAAGGTGCTTTGGACCTCTTTTGATAGTAGGTGTTTTCTAAAAACGTTTAAAACATTGTATCTCCTCAGCTTGCTGGTAAATTCTCACAACTAGCAACCAGCAACTGCATGCTGGCAAAAGACAAGGCATGAGATAGTATCATCCCTAAAGAAATACTTTGTTTGAACTTAAGAAAGACACCCTCAGGGAATCTACACAAAAAATGTTAAAGGTCAAACCTTTAGCCACGGCTGCCATCCTTGGAGCTGCAGTCCCATACACCTATTGTGCAGTACCATATATCCACATACAAATTTATGGCATAAACAATACATCCCGTTACTCCCACTCTACAAACTAATTCTCCCAAATCACCATTTAATCAAGCTTATTTCCTGCTCCAAGGTGTAATGGCTGCTCATTTCATATTAAACTGAAATAAAATACTTTCAATATTTGGACTTCTTCCCATCGGTCCAAACTTGGTTCTCATTTCTTCCCTCCTATCCACTTCTCCATACCTTAAAACTTGCTTATCATCTCCTCTTCTTGGTACCTTCTGTTCCTCCCACCAGACGTTCCCTTATTTACTAAGATCTATACCTTCCGAAACTCCTGTAGACAAAACGATCCCAATCCCAGGGGAAAATGGCCTTCCTCTGCAGCTGTCTTCCAAAGACAGTCCTATTTGCTCCATGGCACAGGTATGGGCACAGAATTCTAGGCCTTCTGAGCCTTCCAAAAATCCTACGACACGCAGGACATATGTTGAGTAATCGTTTAAAAAAAAAAAAAAAAAAGACAAATACTTCCCCCGTTCAGTAAGGCAGAAAAAACGTTCAAGAAGCAAAAGCTTTTGGTACCTTCCTTTCCCCTTCTGTTTCAAAATGCCCCAACCCAGCTTCCTCCGCCCTCCACTCTTCCCACGTAGACAGAATGCCTGAAAAATAAATGCAGTCTGCAGGCTTCGCGGGACCAGTCCTTAACTCTGTGTCCCAGAACCGAAAACGCCAAGCGGGTCCATTCACCCCAGGTTCGCTCACGACCCAAGGGAGGGTCTGTCTACCCAGGCCCGCCGCAGCGCGGGATTTCCGCGATTGGGCACCGGCGCCGGCGGGACCACGGAAAAGGGCTCCGGGAAAGGAGGAGAGCGAGCGAGGTAAAGAAGCCGCGAAAGGGCACCGGAACTCGACACAGGGGAACGCACGCGGCGGAACGAAGGGAGGCGCCGGCCAGGGAAAGAGGCGCCAGGGGGAGCGGAAGAAGGGAGCGGGGAGCGGAAGGAGGTCTGGGGGGAGCGGAAGGGGTAGCCGCCCGCCCTGCGGCGTGAGGGACTGAGTGGCCGCAGGACTGAGTGGCCGCAGGACCGTACTTGGAATGTCCTGCGAGCGAGGACGGTAGCTCGTCGCTGTGTAGTGGACTTTAGCGCTTCCCCACACGAATTCCGAGCAGAGACCCGCCCGGGCTCCGCGGCGCGTTTCGTGGGAGGCCATCGCGGAGGCCCACTGCCCTCTGCTGGGCGTGGGGACGCAGTGCCCAGAGCCGCGCGCGGACTTGGAGAGGTGAATGAGGGCGGCGGGAAAGGGACTCACACTGTTGGAAGGAGCGCGGCCAGCCGCCCAGATGAATGTGTTCAGAATAGGGAGGCGTGATTTCAGCACACTAATTTAAATTCTAAATACTTTCGAGGTCCTGTGCTGCGCGGGTGAGGTCTCCCCGGACTTGTGAATTTGTCCTCTCTCTGTGTTACTTTGCTTAATTAACACTTAACGTTATTTGTTGGGTGCATTCGACTTTTCAACAACAAACAATGTCCAGATCATTTGTTGGTGTGGGCTCTTTCCTTCCTGAAATTCTCCAGCGCCTCGATAATCCTTTAATGCTCCCCACAACCACCCACGAGTCACAAATACAGGGGGTTGGAACCGCAGAGAACTTAAATTACTGGTTGAAAGGGCTGATGAGGAACTTGAAGACAATCTCTATCGACCCCCTTCCCTCCTCCTTTCCTTTCCCCATTTGTTATCCGAGGACCGCACGTTTACCAGCGGTTGCTCCAGGAGCTGGACGTATAGAGATAAACGGGACGATGGCGAGTTTCACAGAGGATCCCTTCGGGGAAGCACTCTATTGGAGGAAATTACGGGGAGGGGGGAGTTGTAATTACGAATTCTGGGAATGGGAGGAGTAGTAAGTCGGCTGACCTCCTGTTGCCTGACCTGAAGGAGAAGTGGGTAACAGTAGGTTCCATTCTGGGTAGAGAAGCCAGCTAGCAGAGACCGATGGAATTGAAACAGGGTGAGTGATGGGAGTAAGAAATAGGGCAGGTGGAGAGTTGGTTTGTGGACAGAGTCTCAAGCCTCCAGTGGCATTATGAATTCTTAATACTTGTATGCCAGATTGTTGCTGATTTATATTATTTGTCAGGCACTGTTCTAGGCATTGTAAAGACCTTCTTACTTTGCAAAATGCAGTGGGGATGTTCAGTTAAAAATTTATTCCATGAGGCTTAATAAAAATACTGTGCAAGCGGACAGTATTTTTATGCAGTCTAAAGAACTAAAGGAGATGAGGCGGCGTTCCTATGAGGAAAAGTGTAACAGGTGAGGTATCACAATTATATAGGTGATGAGTGAGGAGCAAAAACCTGAAGGATTTGAAAAACGAGAAAAGTTCATTTTGGCTATATGAAGAAGGGGGGTGTGTATGATGGCATGTAAATGAAGCTTGAAAAGTTGGTTGTATGATGATAGTCTAAAATGAAAGCAAAACTTGAAAAAGTTTTGTAGTGACAGTCTAGAATATTTATTTTTTGTTGTTTACCACTTGCCTCAGGTTAATAGTTTTCTTGTTAAGTAAGTATGCATCTGTTTTAATTTTCTGGATTTAGTAATTCTGATTTATGGTAAAATGGATTACATATGGCTTTCATGAGAAATGCAGCTTATTCCCCTTGCAAGGAGGGGAACTCTTTAAAAACCTTTGCAGAACTTTAACAAAAACGGGAGAGTAACACATGTAGTCGTAGATGTCCATAGGGCTCTCCTCTTTCCCTTTTCCAGTGGCGTGGTTAAGAGCTTATTTAGCTGATGTGACTGTGGCAGAACAGCAAAGCATCCTGCATGACAAAATTTAAACATAATGCTTTGTCCTGAAGAATGTTTATAAAACGTAAATTCTTCAGAACTTTTTCATTGCCTTATGATTCTGGAAGAGTCCAGAAATGATGATTGCTTAACCACATGCTTACACAGAACCTGAATCTCAGCCTTGTTTGTTCACGTGTACTTTCAGATACTATAGAAGTTTATTAGTGGCTGATATTTTTGTCATCTCCTTAGCACTGAACTCTTGTCTGATTTGGCCTTTGAATTTAAAATTGGGATGAAAGTATACATAAATAGGTGATTATCATATTTCTAGAACTGGATTTCTAAACTTGAGGTCAGCAAACCTAGGAGGCTTAAGCAGTACCCTCAAGTTTTTGTGGTACTCTTCTGTGGCATAGACAAGGGAACATGAGAAGAGAGAAAAGAAGGGTGAGTTAGTAGTGGAAGGGGGATAGGAATGAGGAAGAAGAGAAAAAAATGGAATTAACAGAAGGATATGTGAAGTATTTATTATAAGATTTATTTGGAAAAATCAGCATATCAAAGATGTCTAGTGAGGCAAAAATATTAGTTACATGTATGTTTAATTGTGTAATATTTAAAGATAAGGAAATAATAGACCTGATGGCATATATACCAATTGCCCTTCTGTTGTTGGATATTGGAGAGGTAATATATGAGGACAGAACAGGCTCCTTATAAGAGAGAAGATATATTGTTCATTGATTTTGTTATTCCACAGTAATTAAAAAGGCTATCGATAAAAAATGCTAATGATTTTGTAAGTTTTATTTCTTATTTTCTAGTTTCTTTGTTCTTTTTCCCTAAACAGAATACTGTGGGAAACAGCCAAATTTAGTTTCTGAAAATAGCCATCAAAGTCCTTATTAAGTTTATTTTGGCACCTTTTTAAATGTTGAAGGCATGGTAAATATAGAGAAGACCAGGACCTCTGCCTCAGTTGAATTTTCCATCGAGTTTCTATTCTATGTCTGATATCTCCAGGGACACGACATGCTTAGAGAATATCCAGGAAAGAGCTTGGATGTATTATCTTTGGCTCTGGCTCTGTATATATACCTTCCAGTTTTGTGAACTGACCTGATTAAGCTCTGTTTATATACCTTCCAGTTTTGTGAACTGACCTGATTAAGTGATCTTGAGAGCTTATTTTCCTAGACTGGAAGCAGGCATAAGGAACCCTGAGCCCTACTCTATTTGATCTTCTTTAAATGGAAAAAGATAAAGGCAGCCCCAGGTTCCTTTTACCACATAAGCCTCTTAGAGTGAGAGACAGACAGACATAGAGACAAAAAGGAGAACAGAACTAAGAGAACAGAACTGTAGTTCCAGGGCAGATAGTTTCACTTTGTTGATTAGTATGCAAAACCACACACTGAATTACTTGTTTTGCCTCAAAACCCCTACTTTGGAAGGTGAAGAAGAGAAAGTGAGGCAAAGTAGGTCAAATCTCAGATTCCCTCTTTAAGTTTGCCACTAACAGTTATTAAATGTTAACCTCAGTACCACTGGGTCAATTGTCTCTCCTCCCAAGAAAGTTAGAGAATGTAACAGTCTAGACCTGACCTACGATTCCTCCTGTAAGAGAAATTTTACATAAAGAACAAAGAAGATTACCAGTCAGATCCTTGTAAAATATGTATTGCCAACTACACATATTATAGATAGAATGATGTCTTATTATTTATTACTTCACTTCTTAAAAAGTATTGATATTTTTTATTAGTGAAACAATAAAGATTGTGTTGTATGCAAAGCCATTTTGTAAACACGAAAGGAAAATCATACCCTTGCACATTTGTAGCTACATATCCTGGACTTGGATTTCATAGAAACCCAACAGTGAAATAAATTTTTCTATTTTGCAAATAGAGATCTTAACATAATAGTTTAGAAAATGATGGGTAGGTACTGTAGTGCCTACACAGTAATAACCATATTAAGGTTTATTTAGTTCCACAAATATTAAATGTGAAACTGTGTGCTAAAGCCTGTGAATAAGATGCAGTTCTGCCCTTAAAAATTTTTTATTGTCATGGAGGGAGGAGCTTCATTTCTAATTCTCTAAGGTACTTCAATAAGGACTCTTTAGTAGTTGTCAGACCTGCCAGACTATATGGCCACTGTGTTCTTTGTTTAGTATAGTATCTTTATGGCTGTGTGTTCTTTGTTTGCTATCTTCAATGTAGAGAAAGAGTATTTAGGAAACTAGTTTTGAAAATGGCCATTTAGAAGATTGGGAGAGATTATTGGTAAAGGCAGAGGCAGCCCCCAAAGTTTGGAATGATATCCTTCAGTTAAAAAAAAAAAATTGAGGGGCGCCTGGGTGGCTCAGTTGGTTAAGCCGCTGCCTTCGGCTCGGGTCGTGATCTCAGGGTTCTGGGATCGAGTCCCACATCGGGCTCTCTGCTCAGCGGGGGGCCTGCTTCCCTTCCTCTCTCTGTGATCTCTTCCCTTCCTCTCTCCTACTGTGATCTCTCTCTGTCAAATAAATAAATAAAATCTTTAAAAAAAATTGAGAAATGTTATATACATACATATAGTGAAAAATGCATAAGAAGAATTTAAAGAACAATAATAAAGAAACAACAAAGAAAATAAGTGTGTATCCCTTACCTAGGTTAAGAAAAAAAAACATGTGTTTTCTGAAACCTAACTTTTTTAGTGTGTGTTAGGTGACTCAGGCAATAGCTTTCTTCATAATATCTTCATTTATTTTCATACTGGCCAGATGACCTGAGTTTCAAATCAGGAAATAAATGTAATAATACTTTCTAGAAGTAGTATATGAACAATAGTGTGTATAGTTTTATAACCATCTCATAAATACTTTGATTTAATTAAATAGCATATGTACAAAATATTTTACTGTCCATTCAAAAGGCTTGTGGTTCTAGCTATGGAATTACATGGAATTATGTCTAAAGTTTTAAAGGTTTTTATAAATTGATAATTTATTTAAAAATAAGTATTTATTTCAAGAAAAATAGAGTGAGAACTTTGGTTGAGAGCATTTTTATTGTTTTAAAATTTGACAGAAGGTAAGCTTTAATTGTGAAAAAGAAATGTGGGCTTTATTTTTTTTTTTCTTCTAGATTTGTTTCATGGAGGGGAGTGGAACTATACAATCATGCTAATAGATGAGCAGTAACATAATCTTCTGAAGAAATGACACTCTGAAAATATGTAAGATGAGAGTATTTAAGGGTGGCTCCCTCTGCCAATATTTTGACCATAAGGCACTACAAAGAAAAGCAAGCCTGAGTTTACGTTTTCTTTCGGTTACTGTCCAGGAGACCTGGAATATTGCCTGATTTTTGTTGTGGTTCTCCTTAGAATTTTAAACTTTGGAAAGAATGAAGGAAATAAAATACCATAACTTTTTGCAGGTGATTTAATGTCATTGGATCCTTTTTTGCCTATAGAAAATCCTTAGATTTCTTTTTCTTAGATTTTATTTGAGAGAGAGAGAGAGTATGAGCAGGGGAGGAGCAGATGAAGAGGGAGAAGCAAACTCCCCACTGAGCAGGGAGCCCGGTGTGGGACTTGATCCCAGAACTCTGGGATCATGACCTGACTCGAAGATAGATGTTTAACCAGCTGAGCCACCTAGGTGCTCTGGAAAATGCTTAGATTTCATGATGAAAGTTTACTGGTGAAGGAAAAAAAAATCCTTTTATGATGTCAAGACTATATTTTAAGTATGTTGTAAATCTCTAACAGAGCTTACTAAAAGGAGGAACTTTATTCTGGTTTTGATTAGATGGAGTATATTTGCTTTTTGTGTGCATCTTTTTGTTTCCTCGATAAAACTAAAAAAAAAATTTAAGTTAGGTAAGCTTAGGGTAAGTTAGGGTAAGGTTACTTTTTTTTCTCCTTGAAACAGTTAGCAACTAGTCACTAGTCAGAACTCAATAAATACCATTTAATTGTTACCAATTATATCTTACCAAATGCTTTTATCATATGTATGTATGTTTATGCACTAAGATCCCAGTCTGTGAATTTGTTGGCCATCAAAACCTATATACATAGGTGTCATTTCCATGCAAAGGAACTATTCAACCTTTTATTTTTATTTTTATTTTTATTTTTTTTTAAGTAGGCTCCATGCCCATTGTGGGGCTTGAACTTGTGACCCTGAGATTGAGAGTCACATGCTCTACCAATTGGGCCAGGCAGACACCTCTCAAGTCCTTTTTTATTTCTTAGAAAGGAATTATTGCCTGTTTTAAATAATTTGATGAAGACTACTATCCTGTTTTAAAATATCTTAATTGCTAATATTGTCAAAATTTGTCCTTAGAGTAGCAAAGAAGGTGTCACAACTCCTTTTTTTTAAAACAGTCTTGAGATTTTTAAATTTTTTTTACACATCATGCCATGAATTCATAAGGAATAGGTTCCAACAGCTCAGGCTCCTGTCCATTGGTTCTTACAAAATGTGCTTTTCTGGGTAGAGCGGGCTGATGCTTCAGTTGAACTCAAACGCCTTTCTCTTTGGCTTCCTTCTTTTTCTGATCATTTTCCTTCACATTCTTCAGGAAGCTGTTTGGCTCTTTGAATGCTTGATGTGCTCAATACATGAATTCTCTTAGAAAGAATCTTGCTCTTGGGCGCCTGGTTAAAGCCTCTGCCTTCGACTCGGGTCATGATCCCACGTCCTGGGATCGAATCCCCATTGGGCCCTCTCTGCTCAGTGGGGAGCCTGCTTCTCCATCTCTCTCTGCCTGCCTCTCTGCCTGCCTGCCTTCTTGTAATCTCTGTCTATCAAATAAATAAATTAAAAAAAAATCTTTAAAAAAAATTTAGAAAAAAAAGTATCTTGCTCTTGTTTGTTTACAGCAGTGCCAAGGGCATGCTAGATAACATTGTAGACTCTTCGAGTTTTGCTATGGTAACATCTGTGGGGGCTTTCCTGTTTGAACAGTGCCCATCCCCTTGATGGTTACCATATCACCTTTCTTAAAGATTTGCATGTATGTGGCCAAAGGCAACTCCAGGTTTTCTAAAAGCCTAGGGAATGGACTGTGGCTGTCTTTTCCTCTTTTCCTTTGTGTTGATCTTTTGGCAAATTACTGAAAGATGGCTGTTCCCATTACAACTCATTTTGAATGGTACGTTTTTGGTATATTTCACTATTTTTCCAATGGACATTGACTCCTGAACTTGGGTCTAAGAGTAATGAAAGGGGAGTGAAAAAAACCAGTGGTTGGTTTGCCTGGTGGTGGAGCATAATGTTCAAAAAAGAATTCTTGAGCTGTGTATGGTGCAACTTAGTTTAAGTAGCACTGACTGGGGACCCTTGCGCAGAAAGAGCTACTACACTTTTACTCTATGAAGTTGGTGGTTACATGCTTAGTGCTCAAGGAGGAGGAGATATGTGGGGCAGGTGTGTTAGATCATAAATGTCTTCTTTGAATTTCTGCTTGTAGTCATAAAACTACTGTGGCAAGATTTCTCTCGTGCTTATCATTAAATTCAATATTAACTATCAGTGAGAGATCTGGGCAGTCTTGAGACACCCTAAGAATGTCGCTACCAAAAAAAAAAAAAAAAAAAAAAAAGAATGTAGCTATCAGTGCAGATTTGATCCTTATCACAACTATGAAGGCTATAGGTTAACTTTCTAGGCTAAAGAACATTTTTCTGCTTCTATCCCTCCTCTGTTGGAGATGAGAAATTATTCACATGGCTGGAGCTTATGAACATGAATACATCTTGTCGTGAAGATCCTGGTTTTGTTAAATTTTTTTCAAGCCCCAATCCTTGTCATTCTCAATAAATCCTGAGATTTTTAGCATAGGCTTCTTTTGCCAGCTCAAGAGATCTTGAGGCAACTTGATATTTACATATGGGTGATAATCTAGGAAGCCTCCAAATCCTTGTGTTTTTTCATAACCACTTCATACTTAGTAATAACATTTTATTTTTGAAGTTTTCCTACCCAGTCCCACTTCTTATAGACCTAAATTTTCTACCTTTATTACTTTATTTCCTCTTCAGTTTCATGCTCAAGTCCTGAGAAGCCACCTTATTTTAAATTTTTTCAATCTCTTTGAAAATGTGTACATAGATTTATACTTCTGTGGGTGTACATTTGACGTATACAATTCACTTATTAAAAATAAATGAAAATATCTTGAAATTAATTGAAATATTTAACATTGCAGTTCTATGTACTTGAGATCAAGAATACTTTCAACAAAAGGATTTGTTCTTGTCCAGGACAGTTTTGCTTTCAGTTAAAGATTATTAGTTCATTTGACCAGAATAGCTCATTTTTAGTGATGCTAGATAACTAATGACCATAATTATAGAGGTACTTCCTTTCCATAGACAGAGCTTTTACTCTCCTTTGGAAAAGCAGGCACCTATGCTTTTGAATCAGGCTTAAGTTTTGAGAACTGGGGCTATGAAAAGGAAAGAAATAAGGTAGATATAGGCAATAACATGCAGTAATATTTGCAGGAAAATGATTTATTTCAAATGAATGATTGTTTACAGCAATGCCAATAGCATGTAGTAGTAATTGTCAACGTTTAGAGATTGCCTCATTTTCTTCAGTTTTACGGTATCATGTAATTTTCCTATCTGTCCAATAATTTTATGTAGTACCAATCAAGTACCTTTTATTACACTAATACAGGGGGTGGGAACATCTATAATATAAATTTATTCTGCATTTGTTCTGCATCATTACGTATTTCTTTGTTATAATTGGATTCTTTTGTTCATTTTGAAATTTATTTCAGATGGGGCGCCTGGGTGGCTGAGTGGGTTAAGCCGCTGCCTTCGGCTCAGGTCATGGTCCCAGGGTCCTGGGATCGAGCCCCGCGTCGGGCTCTCTGCTCAGTGGGGAGCCTGCTTCCCCCCTCTCTTAATGCCTGCCTCTCTGTCAACTTGTGATCTCTCTCTCTGTCAAATAAATAAAAAAAATCTTTAAAAAAAAAAAAAGAAATTTATTTCAGAAATCTTGCAATATCTCCTAAGTTAACCGAAGATTTCCTGTAATAATACAGGATTATGTTTGATAAGCATTCCCTTTAGGTTTCAATATCTTCAAGAGGCTTTACATGTGTTAAAACTAATTCATACCATAGAATCTGTCATCTTAATTGTATCATTTTCTAATCTGATAGGACTAGTGGTGGGATGGGAGAGTGGTATAGAAGTAAGCATATTATATGAGTTTTGGAAAAGGAGTTTAAAATTGGCCTCAGGTGAGGGTATTAAACGTCATTTTAAGTACTTAGATATTTTATTTTGCAACTTGTAACTTTTGACTACTTTGGTTGCTTACTGGGTACTGTTTCGTCACTTTGACTCAGACCAGTATTACTTATAGTCCATAAGTGGGCCCCTTGTGCTTTTATTATTCTTTACTGATAGGTTAATGTTAATAACTATAGCCACAGACAAATAGTCACTTTTTGGGCAGGGGAGGAAAGGAGCATGGACATGTCTGGGTTTTTTTGAGAGGGATAGAGAGAGAGAGGAAGAGAGAGGAAGAGGAAGGGAGTGAGGGAAGTTGGCAGAGGGATAGAATCTTTTAAGAGGACTCCCTGCTCCCAACCCGGGACTCAATCCCACAACCCAAGAGGTCATGAGATCATGTGATTATGAAATCATGACCTGAGCCGAAACCAAAAGTGGGATGCTTACCTGACTGAACCACCCAGATGCCCTGGACATGTTCTGTTCTAAATAAACACTTGTCTGCTTATTTCCATGCATGTGAGCACTTCGCATCCTTTCCACTTAGCCTGCATATTTTCTTTTAAATTTCTAGTCATTTTTATTCCAGAATGCAGAGACAATGCCTAGATCTACTATAGCCTAAACTACAATAAGTAGAGCCTCTTTCCCTGGTCCTCTTTTCCTATAAGTTTTAGGAATGAATTGATAAAAATCTAAAAGAATTTGATTCTGGTTAGGATCCTTGAAATCTTAACCCTGTTAGGAATAACCCCAGGAGTTGTTAGAAATAATTTTGAAAGCTTTTGCATGGACAGATGAATGTTCAAGTTGAATATAAATGACAGAGATTCTAAGAAAAATTTTACTAAGTTCCAGAGTGCTAACTTCCACTTCTAGGTCAAGTAACTTCTGGGTTCAAAGAACTTGTTATAGTTAAGGTGCTCTTTTTTTTTTTTTTCTTTTTTTTGTGAGATTTTATTTATTTATTTGAGAGAGAGAGAGAGCATGAGAGGAAAGAGGTCAGGGGGAGAAGCAGACTCCCCGCCGAGCAGGGAGCCCAATGGGGGACTCGATCACAGGACTCCAGGATCATGACCCGAGCTGAAGGCAGTCACTCAACCAACTGAGCCACCCAGGAGCCCCAGTTGAGGTGCTCTTAATATCTTTTAGGAAGTGCCTGAAAGGGCTTCTTACTTAGATTGCCAGTGGTCTAAGATCTCAGCTTTTGTGTTTAGACATTTGAAAGTTATCCTGTAAATTTTCTTTAAAATACTGAGGGGAAGCAGAAGAAGGGTTGTATGTGTTGTATGTGAGATGGCAGTTAGATGAAACAAGTTTTCAAAAATGTTGATGATTTTCAAGCTATGAGATAAAAATTCTCTATACTTCTCTCTACTTTTGTGAATGTTGGAAAATTTTATTCTTTCTACTTTTGTGAATGTTAGAGAATTTCAGAAATGAAAAGTTGTTGTTGTTTTTAAGAAGGAGTTGGGGGCCCCTGACTGGCTCAGTCGGTTAAGTGCCTGACTCGATTTCAGCTCAGGTCATGATCTTAGACTCTTGGGAATGAGCCCTGTGTCAGGCTCCATGCTCAGTGCAGAGTCTGATTAAGATTTTTCTCTCTCCCTCTCCCTTTGCCCCTCTCCCACCACTCAGGCTCTCTCTATCTTGCAAATAAATAAATGAATAAAATCTTTTAAAAAATTAAAAAAATAAAAAGAAAGAGCTGAAGGCAATCTGAATAAGTGTTAACATTTACTAAAAATGAGGAATGGGTATTCGTTATATTTTTTTTCCTATTTTTTAAAAATCTTGGAACATTTCAGAATTAAACTTAAAAAAATTGCCTTGGATGCTGGAACACTGAAAAGAAATAAAATAAAATAAAATGGAAAAAAATTGCCTCTCCATCCATGAGTATTAAAATATGAGGCTGTTTTCTGACAAATTAAGCTCATAAAATGTAGAATAAATGTCAATTTGTTAGCCTTGATGTATACTAGTGAGTACCCTTCCAGTAGGAAGAAAGAGGATTAACTGTTAAGACCATAAGGAGTTTGTTAGTAAGAATAAAGTTGTGGCAGTTGAAAGTCACAGCACTTATGTCACCGTTTTTATTGGAGGAATAGCATTAAGGTCTTATTCTTGGATATTGTTTTCAAAGACAACAAACATCTAACTCACTACCATTCTTTTTTGTTAAACCCTCTCCTATGTATCACAGCACATTAGGTCATACTGTGTCTAATATGAATTATATTTTATTTACTTTTTTTTTAGATGAGTTTAAGGAACATCTTGGTCTCCTCCATATTGTATTCAAAGTCATCTTAATGAGGAAATTTTGAAATACTGTTCTTAAGTTCTTAAAGTATATCTGTTTAGGGGATTGCGTTCCATTGTGTAATACTTTTAGATACTTTCACAGTTACAAGTATTCTGCTGAGTCACTTTAACAAGAATGTCCCTTTGAAGGTGAAACAATTTAAAATAGAAGGGAGATCATATTGTAATCTTTAGATGACCTGTTCTCCACCTGCTTCTGATATCATTTTATAACTCACATATTAGAGATCTTTCTAAAGGTATAAAAACAAACTTGTGACATTCCATTTGGCAACCTGATGATTTATTTTCTTCATTAAGCATTTAAATACCTTGTTTGTGTTGAGCACTATACTCGGTCCTAGTGACAAAGGGTATGTACTTTAGAGAACTGCTCTTAGGAAGCTTCCTGTCTGGTGAGAAAGACAAATGAAAAATAAAATTAAAATGATGTGTAAAATGTGCTAAAATGTAATCATATAATGCATTGAGATAGAATAAATAAAAGGAATAATTATCTCTGCTTAGGAAATTACTTATAAGAGCAAATTTAGGAATTTAGGTTTTAAAGATGATTAGGGACTTACCAGGTCAGTGAGGAAGGAAAGGCATTATATGGGGATGTAATAATATAGAATAGCAAGGTAAATTTGTGAAATTCTAGTCGTTTGGTGTCCACACAGACTATGTGTAGAGATGTTAGGAGAGACTTAAGTTACCAATAAGGGCCCAATCAAAGTGAGCTTTGGACTTGATCCTTTTGTTATTAGAAAGCTACTGAAAAACCCTATGTTTGGAATAATTTGACTAGATTACAGAGATAGCTCTCATTTTAAGGAGTAGTGTGAAACTAATTGGTGACATATATGTTATATAATGAGGTTTGAACTATGTTGATAGTAGAAGGAATAAAGGACGGGAAAGATAAGGAAAAAGACATTTTACAGGTAGGTTGCATATGAGAAATGAAGGAGGGGAAGGAGACATGTTTTTCTGTGGCCTGCAGGTTCGTGATATTACAGATATTTAAGGGAACAAATAAAGAAGGAGCAACAGGTTTTAGGAGAAGTATGACTTCAGGTTTAGATGATGATTTTTGAGAAGGTTGTGTACATCTAGAGGTGAGGAATAAGGAGATTTCTGTTTGAGTTAGGAGTACGCAGGTATAAGGTTTCTACTGGAGATGGTAATGTGGGATTTGTTTTTTTATGTGTTTTAATAAATGCTACAGACTAAAGAATTCCAACAAATCAATCATAAAAAGGCAAATAATAGAAAAAATGGGCAAAAAGCTTTAATAGATACTTTAGAAAATATATACAAGTAACCAGTAAGCATATGAAAATGGAGCTTGACTTCATTAGACATCATAGAAAAGCAAAGTGAAACCACAATGACATACTTCTCTTTAGAATGCCTAAAATGAAAAAAAAAAGAAAGAAAGAAAGAAAAAAATGTTAGCAGGTGATGGTAAGATTGTGAAACTATTAGAACATTCACTAGCTGTGGAAATACTGGTATATATTGGTACAGCCATTTTGGAAAACTCTTTGGTATCTTTTCAAGTTGAACAAATAAACAGATTCAGTAATGGAAATCCAGCTGTGGGTGTGTGTGTGTATGTGTGTATGTGTGTGTGTGTGTGAGAGAGAGAGAGAGGGAAAGAGAGAGAGAGAAAGGAAGAGAGGAAAGAGGGGAGAGAGACAGGTGAATATTGATATGTAGAGTTTGCTGATACTCCCACCATGCTCAGTTTCAAGCCCCCACTGGTTTAAAAAACCAACTTGCAAAATTCTTCAGTGTTTAACAATCAATATGTCAGCTGCAGCCAGACAAAATAATTCCACTTTTAGATATAGCCAACAGAAGTATATCTATCTATTACAATAGATAAATTGTGGTATATTCATATAATAAAACACAACAATGGGAGGAATAGAATATTTAGACTGTAATTACACTTAATAACCATAATGGATATAACAAACACAGTTGAAACCAGGCACAGAAGAATATATACTATTCAATTTGTATAAAATTCAAAACAAAAAACTAATCTAGGGTATAGAAGTTAGGGTAATTATTATCCTTATAAGGAGTTGTGACAGAGAGAAGACACAACAGACCTTTGAGCTTTGTATCGTTTTGTTTAGCTTTTATGTTCTGTTCCTTGATCTGGGTGTTACTGACTTGAGTGTATTTACCTTGTGAAATTCATTGAGCTATTAACTTATGATTTGTATACTGTTTTGAAAGTATGTTTTATGTCAACAAAAATGCTTACAGAGGGCAAAAATCCTTATGGACAGAGATGAGATTATCTGGATGTATATATACAGTGAGAAGAGAACAGTGACAAAATGCTGGGGAATGCAAGAAACCATGCACATGTTCCTATTTCTTTCCCCATATTCCTCAGGTTTCCTATGAAAGTATTGCAGAAGGCAAGAATAATGCCTAGACAGAAATGCTCAGGCACAGACTGGGTGAGCTCAAAGCGTGGCTGGAGACCAGGGAGATGAGAGTGATTGAGGGTTTTTCTCCAAGGGCGCACTGAGGAGTGGGGCCCCCAGCTCTCGGCTTCTCTGGGCCGGAGATTGGGAGGCCACCATTTTCATTCCCATCCTCCAGAGCTCTATGGAAAGTGTTCAGGGAACAAAATCTCCCAAGAGCAAACCTGAGCAGATTACTTAGCCCAACCCCTGGCAAGAGCAGTGCAATTCTGCCTCTGGCAAAGACACTTGAGAAGCACTATGACAGGCCCCTCCCCAGAAGATCAGCAAGAACATTCAGCCAAGATAAAACTTACTGATCAAGGAGAACAGTGGAATTCCAGAGGAGGGGAAAGCAAAGCACGGAATTCATGGCTTTCTCCCCATGATTCTTTAGTTTTGCAAAGTTAGTTAATTGTTTTTATTTTATTTTTTTCTTATTCTAATTTTTTAAACTTTTACTTTTTCCTCTTTTAATGTTTTTTTTATTATTAATTACTTTTATTTTGATAATCACACATAAATCACAGATAAATTAAATAATTAAAAGCAAAAACCATAGGTGTCTTTCTTAAAATGGAAAATTTAAAGAAATGATAATAATCATATCATAAGAGTATCATGAAAATTAAAAAACTATATTTCTTTGAAAATCTTTTTTTTGTTTGTTTTTTTTTTAATATAATTTTTTATTTTTTATAAACATATATTTTTATCCCCAGGGGTACAGGTCTGTGAATCACCAGGTTTACACACTTCACAGCACTCACCAAAACACATACCCTCCCCAATGTCCATAATACCACCCCTTTCTCCCA
>NC_081561.1:76688019-76760248 GCF_022355385.1 Mustela nigripes | reverse complement strand
TTCCTTTCGCACATTGAGGTCCTTCATCCATTTTGAGTCTATTTTCGCGTGTGGTGTAAGGAAATGGTCCAATTTCATTTTTCTGCATGTGGCTGTCCAATTTTCCCAGCACCATTTATTGAAGAGGCTGTCTTTTTTCCATTGGACATTCTTTCCTGCTTTGTCAAAGATTAGTTGACCATAGAGTTGGGAGTCTATTTCTGGGCTCTCTATTCTGTTCCATTGATCTATGGGTCTGTTTTTGTGCCAGTACCATGCTGTCTTGATGATGACAGCTTTGTAATAGAGCTTGAAGTCCGGAATAGTGTTTTTTAACTAGTTTATCTTAACAATACCTTTCTTATTAAAAAAAATCTTTTTGAACCTTCATTATTCCAGTCATATTTTATCCTTCATTGTATCTAACTTTATTTTTTGTATACATATAGGGTTTTTTTCTTCTAAACAATTTTGGGATACCACTTCTTCTAATAGATCAATATACCCAAAATCTAGCACAGGGCTTTAGTCTCCAGCCTGAGCAAATTCTCTCCACTTTCTTTTTCCAACCAACGTCTCAACTCTTTTTTAGAATTTTTAAAAAAATTTTCATCTTTACAGTCCTATTTCATTCCTTCATTGTGTTTACCTGTGTGTGTGTGTGTGTGTGTGTGTGTGTGTTTCTTTCATTAAAATTTTGGGAGGTAGTTTCTTCTAAGAGACCAAAATATACCCAAAATCAAGTAGGTAGTTCTGTTCTATTCACCAGTCTTAAATATATGTTTTTTTTTTTTTAATTAAAAAAAATTTTTTGAACTTCTTTTTACCCCCTTTCTTCTCTCCCCATGATTTGGGGTCTCTATTGATTTGATTAATGCACATTTTTCAGGGGTCTTTGCCACCCTTTTAGTATTTTATTCTCTTGTTCACATATTCTTATCTGGATAAAATGACAAGGTGGAAAAATTCAACTTAAAAAAAAAAAAGAATAAGAGGCAGTACCAAAAGCTAGGGACCTAATCAGTATGGACATTAGTAATATGTCAGATCTAGAGTTCAGAATGATGATTCTCAAGGTGCTAGCTAGGCTTGAAAAAGGCATGGAAGATAATAGAGAAACCATGTCTGTTGAAATAAAAGCCCTTTCTGGAGAAATAAAAGAACTAAAATCTAACCAAGGTGAAATCAAAAAAGCTGTTAATGAGGTCCAATAAAAAATGGAGGCTCTTACTACTAGGATAAATCAGGCAGAAGAGAGAATTAGTGATTTAGAAGACCAATGGCGGAGAATAAAGAAGCTGAGCAAAAGAGAGACAAACAACTACTGGACCACAAGGGGAGAATTTGAGAGATAAATGATACCATAAGACAAAAAAATATTAGAATAATTAGGATTCCAGAAGAAGAAGTAAGAGAGAGGGGGGCAGAAGGTATATTGGAGTTAATTATTGTAAAGAATTTCTCTAATTCGGCAAAGGGAACAAGCATCAAAGTCCAGGAGGTGCAGAGAACCCCCCCCCCTCAAAATTAATAAAAGTAGGTCCACACCCCATCAACTAATAGTAAAACTTACAAGTCTTAGTGACAAAGAGAAAACCCTGAAAGTAGCCCGGCACAAGAAGTCTGTGATATACAATGGTAAAAATATTAGATTTGCAGCGGACTTATCCACAGAGACCTGGCAGGCCAGAAAGAATTGGCATGATATATTCAGAGCACTAAGTGAGAAAAACATACAGCCAAGAATACTATATCCAGCTAGGCTATTATTGGAAATAGAAGGAGAGATAAAAAGCTTCTAGGACAAACAAATACTGAAAGAATTTGTAAACACAAACCAGCTCTACAGGAAATTTTGAAAGAGGTGCTCGAAACAAAGAGACTAAAAGTAGTAGATTGGAAAGGAACAGAGACAACATCCAGTAACAGTCACCTTACGGGCAATACAATGGCACTAAATTCATATCTCTCAGTAGTTCCCCTGAATGTAAATGGGCTAAATGCCCCAATCAAAAGACACAGGGTATCAGAATGGATAAAAATCCAAAACCCATCAATATGCTGTCTACAAGAAACTCATTTTAGACCCAAAGAAACCTCTAGATTTAAAGTGAGAGGGTGGAAAACAATTTACCATGTTAATGGACATCAAAAGAAAGCTGGGGTGGCAATCCTTATTTCAGGTCATTTAGATTTTAAGCCCAAGACTATAATAAGAGATGAAGAAGGACACTATATCATACTCAAAGGGTCTGTCCAACAAGAAGATCTAACAATTTTATATATCTATGCCCTAACATGGGAGCAGCCAACTATATAAACCAGTGAATAGCAAAATCAAACAAACACTTCAACAATAATACAATAATAGGGGACTTTACAGCCCCCTTCCTGAAATGGACAGATCATCCAAACAAAGGATCAACAAGGAAATAAAGTCCTTAAATGGCACACTGGACCATATGGACATCACAGATATATTCAGAACATTCCATCCCAAAGCAACAGAATACACATTCTTCTCTAGTGCACATGGAACATTCTTCAGAATAGATCACATCCTGGGTCACAAATCAGGTCTCAACCAGTACCAAAAGATTGGGATCATTCCCTGCATATTTTCAAACCACAATTCTCTGAAGCTAGAATTTCCTCACAAGAGGAAATTTGGAAAGAACCCAAATACATGGGGGCTAAAGAGCATTCTGCTAAAGAATGAATGGGTCAACAAGGAAATGAAAGAAGAATTGAAAAAATTCATGGAAACAAATGATAGTGAAAACACAATGGTTCAAAATCTGTGGGACACAGCAAAGGCAGTCCTGAGAGGAAAAGGTTTAGCAATGCAAGCCTTTCTAAAGAAACAAGAAAGGTCTCAGATACACAACCTTACCCTACACCTAAAGGAGCTGGAGAAAGAACAGCAAGGAAAGCCTAAACTCAGCAGAAGAAGAGAAATAATGAAGATCAGAGCAGAAATCAATGAAATAGAAACCCCCAAAAAACCCAATAGAACAAATCAGTGAAACTAGGAGATGGTTCTTTGAAAGAATTAATAAGCCCTTGGCCAGATTTATCAAAAAGTAAAGAGAAAGGACCCAAATAAATAAAATCATGAATGAAAGAGGAGAGATTACAACCAACTCCAAAGAAATACAATTACAGGAACATATTATGAGGAACTATACACCAGCAAATTTGACAATCTGGAAGAAATGGATGCATTCCTAGAAACATATAAACTACCACAACTGAACCAGGATGGAATAGAAACCCTGGAGAGACCCATAACCAGGAAGGAGATTGAAGCAGTCATCAAAAATCTCCCAACAAACATGAGCCCAGTGCCAGATGGCTTACCAGGGGAATTCTACCAAGCATTTAAAGAAGAATTAATTCCTATTCTTCTGAAACTGTTCCAAAAAATAGAAATGGAAGGAAAACTTCCAAACTCATTTTATGAGGCCAGCATTACCTTGATCCCCAAACTGGACAAAGACCCCATCAAAAAAGAGAATTACAGACCAGTATCCTTGATGAACATAGTTGTGAAAATTCTCACCAAAATACTAGCCAATAGGATCCAACAGTACATTAAAAGGATTATTCATCACGACCAAGTGGGATTTATTCCAGGGCTGCAAGGTTGGTTCAACATCCTGCAAATCAATCAATGTGATACAATACATTAATAAGAGAAAGAACAAGAACTATATGATACTCTCAATAGATGCTGAAAAACCATTTGACAAAGTACAGCATCTTTCTTGATCAAAACTCTGCAAAGTGTAGGGATAGAAGGTACATACCTCAATATCATCAAAGCCATCTACGAAAAACCCACCGCAAATATCATTCTCAATGGAGAAAACTGAGAGCTTTTCTGCTAAGGTCAAGAACACGGCAAGGATGTCCACTATCACCACTTCTATTCAGCATAGCACTAGAAGTCCTAGTCTCTGCAATGAGACAACAAAAAGAAATTAAAGGCATCCAAATCAGCAAAGAAGAAGTCAAACTATCACTCTTCGCATATGATATGATACTATATGTAGAAACCCCAAAGGACTCCCTCCAAGCTGCTAGAACTTGTACAGGAATTCAGTTAAGTGTCAGGATATAAAATCAATGCACAGAAATCAGTTGCATTTTTATACACCAACAAGAAGACAGAAGAAAGAGAAATTAAGGAGTTAATCCCATTTACAGTTGCACCCAAAACCATAAGATACCTAGGAATAAACCTAACTAAAGAGGCAAAGAATCTGTACTCAGAAAACTATAAAGTACTCATGAAAGAAATTGAGAAAGACACAAAGAAATGGAAAAATATTCCATGCTCATGGATTGGAAGAACAAATATTGTGAAAATGCCTATGCTACCTAAAGCAATCTACACATTTAATGCCATCCCTTTCAAAATGCCATCCATTTTTTTCAAAGAAATGGAACAAATAATCCTAAAATTTATATGGACCCAGAAAAGACCTCAAATAACTAGAGGAATGTTGAAAAAGAAAGCCAAAGTTGGTAGTATCACAATTCCAGACTTCAAGCTCTATTGCAAAGCTGTCATCATCGAGACAGTATGGTACTGGAGCAAAAAGAGATACATAGATCAATGGAACAGAATAGAGAGCCCAGAAATAGGTCCTCAACTCTATGGTCAACTGCTCTTTCACAAAGCAGGAAAGAATGTCCAATGGGAAATAGACTTGTCTCTTCAACAAATGGTGATGGGAAAATTGGACAGCCACATGCAGATTCAAAATGGATGGAAAGACCTCAATGTGAGACAGGAATTGATCAAAATCCTTGAGGAGAACACAGGCAGCAACCTCTTTGATCTCAGCTGCAACAACTTCTTCCTGGAAACATCACCGAAGTCAAGGGAATCAAGAGCAAAAATGAACTAGTGGGACTTCATTAAGATAAAAAAGATTCTGCACAGCAAAGGAAACAGTCAACAAAACCAAAAAAGACAAGTGACAGAATGGGAGAAGATATTCACAAATGACAAATCAGATAAAGGACTAGTATCCCAAATCTATAAAGAGCTTACCAAACTCAACACCCAAAGAACAAATAACCCAATCAAGAAATGAGCAGAAGAAATGAACAGACATTTCTGCAAAGAAGACATTTAAATGGCCAACAGACACATGAAAAAGTGCTCCACATCACTCAGCGTCAGGGAAATACAAATCAAAACTACAATGAGATACCACCTCATGCCAGTCAGAATGGCTAAAATTAACAAGTCAGGAAAGGACAGATGCTGGTGAGGATGCAGAGAAAGGGGAACCCTCCTTCACTGTTAGTGGGAATGCAAGTTGGTGTAGCCACTCTAGAAAACAGCATGGAGGTTCCTCAAAAAGTTGAAAATAGAACTATCCTATGACCCAGAAATTGTATTACTGGGTATTTACCCTAAAAATACAAATGTAGTGATCCGAAGGGGCACGTGCACCCCAATGTTTATATCAGCAATGTCCACAATAGCCAAACTATGGAAAGAACCTAAATGTCCATCAACAGATGAATGGATAAAGAAGATGTGTTACATATATACAATGGAATACTATGCAACCATCAAAAGAAATGAAGTCTTGCCATTTGTGACGACGTGGATGGAAATAGATGGTATTATGCCGAGTGAAGTAAATCAATCACAGAACGACAATTATCATATGATCTCCCTGATATGAGGAATTTGAGAGGCAAATTGGTAGGTAGGGAAGGAAAAAACTAAACAAGATGGGATGGGGAGGGAGCAAAACCATAAGAAATCTTATTCCCAGAAGACAAATTGAGGGTTTCTGAAGGGGAGTAGGGTTAGAGAGGGTGGTTGGGTTATGGATGTTGGGGAAGGTATGTGCTCTGGTGAGTACTGTGAAGTGTGTAAACCTGGCAATTCACAGGCCTATACCCAGGGGTTAATAATACATTATATGTTAATAAAAAAATAAAAATTAAAAAAAATGTGGGGAAGTAGTCTCAGTTAAATATAATATTAGAAAACTGTTCACTTTGACTATTGCATATTTTTCTGTTTTCCAGAAATGGCTGGAAATCTTTTGAAGACATCATCTTTGACTGTAAGGAAAAAATTACTGCATCAGATGGGAGTATCACTTTATAATACATCTCATGGGTTCCATGAGGAAGAATTAAAAAAAAAACTTCAGCAGTTTCCTGGTGGATCCGTTGACCTTCAGAAGGAAGACAGTGGCATTGGCATTCTTACTCTGAATAATCCAAGTAAAATGAATGCCTTCTCAGGTATAGAGATTTTTCTTTTGCTAAAGAATGACACTAAATCTAAGCTGTTATCACATGATTTTTGTCTCTACTCTGGTGACAGAATTCTTCAAAGTTGTGATACTGTTACAGTATGCATACTCACACTCAATACTCAAAACTGTCACTTGAACCAGGAACATTTTTTACTAATTGTATTTTAATTTTTTTAAAAAAATCCATTAATGTGGATGTTGATAGAAAGGAAACTTGCAAATTAATCTTGATTATTTTTTCCATTGACTTTTACTGACTAGGTAATGACTTCATTTGTTTATGTTTAGCTAATGTCCCTGGGAGACAAGGGGAAGGAGCTTTCAAAGATTTTTGAAAACAGAAGAGAGAAACCTTTAAATGAAAAAAAAAATTAGTTAAAATGTTTTTTCTGTGACTTGAAATAAGACTGTCATTTTAACCATGTAATTCCAATAATCAGTGAAAACACTGTCCTTGCCTATGTGTTGCCTCATTCCTGACGCTTAGATACTGGTAAATACCTTTTATTTGCTAGGTAGCATTCTTGGGCACGCATGAATTTCATATTTAAGGGACCCAAAAGTCCAGGACATGTGGTACTTTGTAAGTTAACACCAAAGTTCAAATTTGAATTACACTACTAAGTTATGACAGAGCTCATGAGTAACACTGCTGACTGTCTAGCACTCCTACTTTTTACAAGGTGATTTTGGCAGTTTCTGTTTGTCAGTGATGTACCTCATGGGTGGTTGATAATATTATGCAAGCGCTAATGAGTAACCTTGCTGACTACCCAGTTAGGATGACTTTGACAATTTCTATTTTTCAGTTATGCACTCATAATCATGGGGGGTAAATTATATACTGTAGTATTTGAAATACTGGGCTTAAAAATGTCTCAATAAAAAATTTTCATACCTATAGGCAAAAGTCAATAGACTGTAAACTTTGTAAATGATCAGTGGTGGGTCTTTAAAACAAAAGATGACTTTTCTTCCTTTCAGCATAATTCAGAGATCTCTTTCTCTCTGTCTATTAGTGTTATGTAATAGAAGTATAATGCAAACACAGGGGCACCTGGGTGGCTCAGTGGGTTAAAGCCTCTGCCTTCGGCTCAGGTCATGATCTCAAGGTCCTGGGATTGAGCCCCACATCGGGCTCTCTGTTCAGCGGGGAGTCTGCTTTGCCCCCTCTCTCTCTGCCCGCCACTCTGCCTACTTGTGATCTCTGTCTGTCAAATAAATAAAATCTTAAAAAAAAAAGAGAAGTATAATGCGAACATAAATGTGATCCACATATGTAAAATAAATTTCTAGTAGCCATATTTTTAAAAAGTAAAATAAAAAAAGGAAACAGGAGAAATTAATTTTAATATACTTTAAGCCAGTATATTATAAAATATTTCTTTTGCTAAAGAATAACACTACATCTAAGCTGCTATAGAGAATAAAACCCAATTTTAATATTAGCTTAGGGTAAGTAAAATTAGAAAGGTAAGACTGCTCTCAAAAATTAGACTAGAATAATAGTTTTAATTTACTGAGTAGCTATAAATAATTTATATTAGTAAGTAGCATTCAAATGTTACTAAATATTAATTTCATGGCTAATATTTAAACCAAATATGAACAGCGATGCTTTGATTTGGGTAATGGTGTTTGATTGAGTTAGCTGGGAGAAAATGAGTGAGCTGGCAACCCCACGGCCCTGGTTTGAAAAATTACCTGGTTTGAAAATTACCCAACCAGGTACTCCATTAAGGTTCCTTCCAACTTTTATGCTTAGTTTACAAAGTTTAAAAAGATGAGTTAAAGATTAAGTACTGGTACAGATATCTCATACTCAAAACCAACATTACTTTTTTAGAAGCTTAACTATTAGGGATGATTGAAGAACCATATTTACTTATATAGATTTATTCTTAGCCTAAATGCGCGGTGGTTTTTGTTTTGTTTTGTTTGTTTGTTTGTTTGTTTTTATAAAGAGCTACTAGACTGTATAAATCTTTGGAGAGCAAGAACTATATTTCTAAAACATCCAGGACATCCTTGGGTAGGGCTACTATTTTAATTAGGTCATAATTAGCCATTAGAAAGGATAGCTGCATTAGTTACTTGTGAATCGATAGCATTAACATTATTATAGAACCACTTCATTATTGGCTACTTCAGGAAATGGCAAAAAGAATAATAGTTCTTGATATCATGGGATTTATATTCCAAAGTAGTGTACATAGTTTAATGGGGCTTATATAGTAAGTTTTGGAACCTTGTGGTACAGATTTATTTTCAGGTTTTAATCCTCTGTCATGATCTTTATATTGGCTTCTAAAGCATTTTCTTAAGCAGAGGAAAGAGTAAACTGAATCATTGATAGCATTATGAACTTTGTGAACTTGGAAGATCACCATGTATAAGAATTACAGTTCCTGCTATTTCCATTTTAAATGTGTCCATTATAAAGAAACTCCAGTAGAATTTTGGGATGATACTAAGGTAAAAATTTAATCTGTAAATCATAGAATTGGTAGTTGGTAGGTATCTTATTAGCGGCCTATAATGTACTTTTCATAGCATGCCTTGGGTTAGAGCGTAGTTTGTCAACTCTGGAACAAGATGATATGTACTGTCCCTTACCTAACATCCTTTTATAATAGTTCTTATTTGAGTAGAGTAGGAATCTTATCTTTGTTTTATGTACCATATACCCAATAGATTGTTAATATCTCAGTCTTCTGGGGCAGACCTATATCTGAGCTAGGAATATAGGCATCACTCTTGTTATGAGCTTGTTTATTTTATAATCCTTGTTGAGCTTGTTAACTAAGATAATGTATACTACTATGAAGTCAGGTCTATATTTGGCTCTTACCTAAGAAATAATTTTTTCTTACCACCATACCCTTTCTTCATTCTAATTTTCCTATTCCTAGGACATGTATGATGTATTCTCATTTTCTGCCTAACCATGTATTTGTGTGATTTCTTAATTATGACAGTGAGAAAGAGAGAGAGGTTACTAACATATTGTAAACTTGAAAGTAGGGACTGTCAAGGATACCTCTTTGGTGTATACCCCATGGTACCACCACAATAGACATTTGAGAGACATTCAGTTTATATTTGTAAAATGTAGGATCTAAGAGTCCTATCTGACTCCTGATAGTTTCTAAATTATTTATCTTTTTCCAGTATCTTATGTGCTTTGATTTCCCCCTCATCTCTCTGGCAGGTGTTATGATGCTACAACTTCTGGAAAGAGTGATTGAATTGGAAAATTGGACAGAGGGGAAAGGTCTCATTGTCCGTGGGGCAGGAAATACTTTCTCCTCAGGATCTGATTTGAATGCTGTGAAAGCATTAGCAACTCCAGAGGCAAGTATTTATATAAATTATGCACTAGATTCCATATGTTTATCAGATATCTGTGACTGAGATATTTATATTTTACATATGGTTAATATGATAGCTACTCTTTTAAGAGCTTTCCGAGGATCAGAGGTTTTGGTTTTCTTCTCAAAGATGAGGTTGCAAATACTTTGAAATAGTGGGGGCAGGGTGAGGGGAGGAGGGACAAAAAGATTAGCAATCACTAAAGCCCATTAAAACCAGCAAGAGTTTGAATTCTTTTAAGTGGAAGACCCTTAGCATCTCGTGATGAGGAATTTTATATGAGGTACATCTATAAAGTACCCAGCAAAGCTTTGGCACATAGTAGGCTTCAGCAAATGGTAACAGTTAAAACATTTGCTTCTGAATTATCCTGAAAGAAAAGGAATCCTAATTATCTTCCATTATTAGTTGTCTTCCATTATCCTCCAAGGAACCTAGGAACTTCCGCCCATATACCCAAGGCAAATAAAGAAGGGAAGAAAAAGGAAAAAAATTAGAAGTATTCATAGCCATTTAATTATTAGTGTGGGATGTATGTATGTAATAAGGTTTAAATGGTACTCCATAAGTCATACTGACCTATATCGTATATAATCTGTATTTACATAAAATTGTGAGGAAAGCGCTCTCTTTTGGTAATTTTGATAGACTTGGATTTGAACTCTGGTTTCAATGTCTTCTGGGTAAGTGATTGGGCAAACCACTTAATCTTTCTAAGTCTTATTTTCCTAATCTAGAAATGAGAATTCTGTATTTCATAGAGCTATTGTGAGGATTATAGCTATTCACAATGCTATAATATATATAAAATGCATACTAGGATAGTGTCTGAAAAAGTTAGCTCTTATTTCTATTTCAAAGATATAAGTATTAATAAACATTATCCAGAGGATGATCCATTGTAGCACCACTAGACTTAAAATTTGCTCTGTGTTCAAATGATTAGAGCATTAAGCTGCAGATTTGACTATATGGATTTTTGCCCAAGATAACCTTGGGCAAAATTAGCTATATGACCTGCAAGTTATTTGATTATAACTTTTCATCTCTGGAATGATTGAATTCCTAGGTACCTTACTTTGTTCATAAAAGATACTGGATAGATATAATGAGATTATTACAATATTATTGCTATTATAATATGATTATTATATGAGATTATTTTTTTTTATTTTTTTTATTTTTAAAGATTTTATTTATTTATTTGACAGAGAGAAATTACAAGTACACTGAGAGACAGGCAGAGAGAGAGAGAAGGAAGCAGGCTCCCTGCTGAGCAGAGAGCCCGATGCGGGACTCGATCCCAGGACCCTGAGATCATGACCTGAGCCGAAGGCAGCGGCTTAACCCACTGAGCCACCCAGGCGCCCTATATGAGATTATTTTGGGTCTGATGTAAGTCTGGTAGGAAAATACCCTAAAAAAGTGAATGGTTATTTTGCTTTCTTCTAGTTAAAAGGTTGTTTCTGTCTCTTTAGATCATATGGCAGGTAGAATCATACTGATTTCTATATGCCTGTGAAAGAACCATGAATGTGTGTAAAACTGAGATTTAAAATGGCCTCAGGACTTTTGAGCTTTACGCATCTGTATGAGTTGCAGCTGTATGTATCAATGCATTTGCCCCACACAGCTGAGGTATTCTGAGACTCTTAACATTGAGTTATGAACAGCCTTTCTCTAAGTGAAGCTTTTCTTTATCTAATACACTTACTCTTTGTTATTGCAGATGTATCACTAGCATTTGCTTATATGGTGAATTTGCTTTTCTGAGGATGATGAGCTAATTAGAATAGATGATGATTCTAGTTAATTGGATTACAGTCCCTTCTGATTATAATAAGATATTTGAAAGTGATTATTAAATGGCTTTTTTTGAAAAAGATAATTATGTTGGGCACCTGGGTGGCTCAGTGGGTTAAAGACTCCGCCTTCGGCTCAGGTCATGATCCCAGGGTCCTGGGATTGAGTCTGCATCGGGCTCTCTTCTCAGCAGGGAGCCTGCTTCTCTGTCTCTGCCTGCCTCTCTGCCTACTTGTGATCTCCATCTGTCAAATAAGTTAAAAAAAAAAAAAGATAATTATGTTGATGTTTTTGCCAGTGTATTTTTTCAAAGTTTAAAAAATACTTTATTAGTGAAAATTACCCAATATAAATAGAAGTAAATACAGTGAAACCCTGATGGACTCATAATAGCGTTAGTAACCATCAAAATTTTATTATATTTATCAGTCTACTTTTTAAAATGTAGCTGGTATCTTAAGAAGTTGGTTTCATTTTGTTATTTTTTGTTTTATGAGTAGAAAAAAGAGCTTCAACTGTCCCTATTAGGCAATTAATCCTTGGTTGAAAAAAATTGAGGCAAGGATATGGATTACTATAATACACACATTAGCCCTGGAAAGTTATGGGACAAAGAAAAGAATAAAATAGAAAAAAAAAATCTAATGCATTAACCCAATTATAAGAGTTGGATTTGATGCTACAGATGTTTTGTAGACTATCAGAAGTCTTTTTTCAGAAGACAAAAATCATCAAAATCCAATTATAATCTTCAAGATAAGGGAAAACAAATCTACTTATTCTGCAGTGAATGGGTATAATTCCTCGAGGAAAAGTCTGGCGTTTTAGAAACCTTTACACTCTTAATCTAGAGCTTAAAGGTATATTTTTCCTTGGCTCCCTGACCTTTCAGTTACTTTTCTGCCAACTGTTGGCCCTTATTTCTCTGTTGCTTAAATTTCTACAGTGACCTCAAATGAAGTGCTCATCTGACTTCTTTGCTTTTGCTACTACTGTTGTACAGTTTTATTTTAGCCTCATTAATTTATAGACAAATTATTCTAATTTTCTCTAAACCCTCCCATGTATTTTGAGGAAATTCATAAATCCATACAACAGGCACTTAGGGAAAAAAGAGAAAGGCTCATTTATGGTTCTGAGATAAGTAAGATACTTTTATAGGCTGAGCATTTTTCCAGTCAGGATAAATCTGGCTCAGAGTAAATAAGACGTTAATAGCTCCTTTTGACACTAGGGCTGAGCATTGTGCTTCCCATCTTTGTCATACAAATAAGAGCTGGAGGAATAGGTTTGGGCCTCAGGGTATCATTTAGCTGGATGAAAATACCACTGTCTGAGCAGTTCTTAAAACCTTTTTTTGTTACTTTCCAGCTCCCAGCCTTCTTTCATCAGAGCAGATCTAGCTTTTCATTGCTTCCTTTTTTTCAACTTATTCTATCATAAGCTGGGTTTTATCTCTCATTGGCTTATTTTCTTCCTACAGCCCAGGAAAGGGCCCGAGCATTTAACCACTTTTGGCCCAGTAGCTTTGGGGGACAAATCTGATCTTTTTTCTTCCTAGGTCATGTCTGCTCGTACAGTGTAATCTCTACTTTATGGAACATTTAAAGCCAAAGCATATTCACTGTCTGATTGCCAGTGCTATTACTGATATTAATAATAGCATTATTAATAATATTAGTGCTAGATAATATTTATGATAGATAATAGATAATATTAGTGCTAGATAACACTTCTTATTCTATTACTATATATCAGACACTAAGTTCTTTACATGTCAGATTTATTTAATCATTACTAACTACCCTAATGAGATAGGTACTATTATTATAGGTGAGGAGACTAAAGCACAGAGTGGTTAGGTATCATGCTGAAAGCCAAACTAGTTAGTAAGTAGTAGAGCCCAGATTCAACCTAGGCATTTTAGCTCTAGAGTCTGTATTGTTAACAAATTTTTCTGTACTGCTTTTAAACATTTTTAGCGTAACATCTTTTGAATGAGATTTTTTTTTTTTCAAGGATTTTATTTGTCAGGGAGAGTGAGCACAAGCAGAGAGAGAAGTAGGTTCCCTGCCGAGGAGCATGGAGCCTGATGCTGGACTCATCCCAGGACCCTGGGATCATGACCTGAGCTGAAGGCAGACACTTAACCAACTGAGCCACCCAGGCACCCTGGGATAACAATTATAAGAGTATACAGTCTAATACCTGCTTCACTTTCATTTCTATCAATTCTAGATGCTTCTGCCAGAATTTTAAGTACTCTAAATCTAGTATAATAGAAAATAGGCCTATTAAAGTTAATTTATTGAGATAATTTAACAGGCTTTATTGTACAGATTTTTAAAAAATTTTTATTTATTTATTTTAGAGAAAGAGTGCGAGCATGAGCAGGGGGAGAGGCAGAGGGAGAGGATAGAGAGAATCTTTTTTCTTTTTTAATTTTAATTTTTTAAATTTTTCCAGTGTTCCAAGATTTATTGTTTATGCACCACACTAGTGCTCCATGCGATAAGTGCCCTCCTTAATATCCACCACCAGGTTCACCAGTCACCCCCAACCCCCTTGCTTCCAAAACCCTCAGTTTGTTTCTCAGAGTCCACAGTCTCTCATGGTTTGTCTCTCCCTCTGATTTACCCCAATTCATTTTTCCTTTCCTTCTCCTAATGTCCTCCATGTTATTCCTTATCTCCACAAGTAAGCGAAGCCATATGATAATTGACTTTCTCTGCTTGACTTATTTCACTCAGCATAAGAGGAGAGAGAGAATCTTAAGTGGATACTTTGCTGAGCTCAGAGCCTGCTACAAGGCTCTATCTCAACACCCATGAGATCATGACCTGAGCCAAAATCACACAAGTTGGATGTTCAACTGACCGAGCCACCCAGGCACCCCTATTGCACAGATTTATTTTTTTTTAAGATTTTATTTATTTATTTGACAGAGAGAGAGAGAGAGAGCACAAGCAGAGGGAGAGGGAGAAACTCCTCGATGAGCAGGGAGCCTGATGCCGGGGCTCGATCCCAGAACCCCAGGATCATGACCCAAGCTGAAGGCAGATGCCCAACTAAGCCACTGAGGTGCCCCTCTACTCTTTAGATTTTTTTTTTTTTTTTAAGATTTTATTTATTTATTTGACAGACAGAGATCACAAGTAGGCAGAGAAACAGGCAGAGAGAGGGGTTAGGAAACAGGATCCCTGCCGAGCAGAGATCCCGATGTGGGGCTCGATCCCAAGACTCTGGGATCATGACCTGAGCTGAAGGCAGAGGCTTTAACTCACTGAGCCACCCAGGCGCCCCTACTGTATAGATTTTAATAGATTATAAATCAGTCTAGTTTTAAACCTTCTAGCTCTTTGTGCTTGTGTTACTTTTCTTTTCAATTTATAATATAGAATGACCTTTGTGATAAAGGCTTTCAGTTAGGAAGTTTATATTTATGTTGGTTTTTACCTTTCATTGAGTACATTTGTTTTCTAGAATAACATAGTTTTCCATCTAAAATTCATCTGATTCATTTAACTTCAAAAGCAAATATATGCAAAAAATTGCATTAGCTTCTGAGGATAAAAAAGGCATTTTGTCAACTTCTCTAGAGGCTTACTGTGTAGACCTAGCAAATGCCATCTTCCCTTCCCCTCTATAAAGCCTTCCCAACTACCCTGACCCAACTGAAATGAATTTTTTCTATTTGGCACTCTTCTCAGTTTGTTAAGCATTTCTTAAAATACCTTGTGTAATATAATATACTTTGATGCAGTATAGTTAGGAAATGCATTTCTAGTTAGGAAACAAGGCTGTTGTCGTAATCTAAGTAGGAGTAACATAAGTCTGAGCTAGGGTAGCAGCAGTGCAAATAGAAAATGAAGTGATTTATTTTGGAAATACTTCAAAGGATTTGGTAAATAATTGGAAGTGAACTGTAAAACAGAAGAATCAAAGAAAATACTAAAATTCTGAGCCTTATTGACCAGAAGATCCTTTTTTTTACAGAGTATCTAGGTACATTTTCATCTTTCCAACCATCATTTAAGTCAAATAGAACAAGTATTTTTTATTTGTCACTCCTTCCTTTTAGATGAGGAAACTCAGTTCAGTTAAGACTTGCTCCAATTCATGTTATTATTAAGCAGTAGCTCTAGGATCCAAACTCAGCTCTTTCCACTCCCATTTGATTTTGCCATGCTGAATTTGAAATCCTGGCAGAATGTGAAATTTCTAGGAGGTTTTGGGAGTCTGCATGAAACAAGAGTTGAAGCAATGGGAGAATTTCCAAGGAAGAATTTGTAGGTAAAGAAGAGAAAGAATCATGGATTGGATTTTGAGGAATACATGAATTTACAGGTATTAAATTACTTATTTAGCTAAAAAAGAAGAGGCAAAGAAGAAAACTGGATAGGAACAATCCAAGAAATAGGAAGATAATCAAAAGTGGAAAGTATTGCTAGAAACTATAAGAGGCTTTCAAAATACAGAAACCGTTCAAAGCAAGATACCCATGTTATAGAGACAGGAGAATAAGGATAAGGAAAAGTCATTTAACAAATAGAAGATTATTTGAATCCTTTGAGGGGAGTCTTTTGAGGGAAGACTGAAGACTAGATTACACTAGGTTGAAGGACATATGAGAGTTACAAAAGAAGAGGCAGTAAGTTTAGACTATAGCTGACCCTTGGACAATGCAGGGGTTAGGGCCCCTGACCCTTCGCAGTTGAAAATCTGCATATAACTTTTGACTACCCAATAACTTAATTTCTCATAGTTTACTGTTGAGTGGAAGCCTTACTAATAACATAAGCAGTTGATTAACACATATTTTGTATGTTATATATATTATATACTATAGTCTTACAATAAAGTAAGCTACAGAAAAAACGTTATTAAGAAAATCATAAGGAAGAAAATACACATTCACACATTCACCACATTCACAGTCCTGTACTATAAAAAGTCCACATGTAAGTGAATCCATGCCATTGAAACCTGTGTTGTTCAAGGGTCAACTTTACTTTTAAGAAATTTGTTTTTCATATTTTTATATTCTTAGGGAATCAGAATTTGGGATAATAAATGGGTATATCTTATGTCTCTTTCTCCCACTTACCCTGAGTAGAACTTCACACTCTTCTGCAGTATGTGATCTGACTCACATGCGAAAGTCTTTGCTAATAACCTCAGGTAGAGCTGAGCTCAAGGGGTCCTAAGAGGGCAACAAAATCTAATACTGCATCATTTGCATTTCTGACAGCATCAAAGAGTTTTAAGTGAAAACCTCATTTTAAAAAAAGTTGGTTATATTTTTGGCTTCATTTCTTTCTAAATCCTGAAAAAAAGTGAAAAATTTCTTATATAATACACTTATACTTTGTGTTTATGCGTATTCTTTTTTAAAGGATGGACTGGTCTTATGTATGTTCATGCAGAACACGTTAACAAGATTGATGAGGTAATGTATCTTCTTTTTAAAATATGAAATTTAAAAAAACAAAAAGAGCTCTTCATTGTTCTGTTTTACACCAGTTAAAAAATACCCGCTTTTCAAATTATATTTATTTTAATGATGAACTATCTATTTGTGCTACCTAGAATAGTCATTTAATTAAATATTAGTGAAGTATGCATAAGTATTTAAAGATAAGAGAAGGGAGAGATAAAAAAAATTTTGACATAGCACTTTTCCTAAAGAGCTTATAAAATTATAAAAACTAAGATTCCATATTATTTAGCATACTTACTAATTGGCTAGTTGACCTTCACTCTATTTTTGGTGCTCTTCATATGTGAGAGACTAGAATGAATAATGGAATCAAAACATTATTCTAAAATACTTTTCTTCATTGCTTTAGTTCCTCTTCACCTTCCTTTCCCTAACTTGACTTTTTCTTATATAAATCTTAAAGTTTTTTGATCCCTTTTATTTGGAAGCAGAATGTGTTAATATATTTTCCATTACTTTAGGTGTGCAGCTTTGCATTTAGTTAGAACCTACAAAATATTCCATACTTTCAAAGCATATGGATTTACCTTGTAATACTCACACACTCCTCCAAAGTGGGTCTTTGCATACAGGAAAGGTGAAGAGATTTATTTTTACCACAGACCTATTCCTTTATATAGTTTTAGTTTATTGATCATTTCAATAGGTAATAAAAAATGCATTTGGTAGGAATCTTTATAATAACACAGTTTGGAGCTTAGTCTTCTCTGCCACATTTCCTCCCTTTGGATGTAGCCTTAATTTTACCATCTATCTTGACATCAATGAAAATGGAGTAAGATAAGATCACATTGAATTATTCTTGATTGTCAGTGCCTGAGGAGTTGTAGGAGCTGTATATTACATAAAAAACATTCATTTATTTAGGAGAAAGTTACAATATATAGTTAAAAATGCAGTTAGTAATATATAAAAATATATATAAGGTATATATTTCATATGGTACTTATATACTTTATATATTTTATCTATATTCAATATATAAAAATAGAGTTAATAGTTTAAAAATAATGATTCAGGGAGGTAGTTTGATAAACTTACATAACATTTAGTATGAATTATTATATCTTAAGAATTACACTGTTATTCCTCATGATACACACAGGGTTCCGCTATCCTTTGAGGTATGTTTGTTATTGTGAACACAGTTCAATAATTTTGTTTCTACTGCATCTCAAGTTTTTTTAGAGTAATATTTGTAAGTTAATATAGAAAGGAAAAATATTAACATCCATTTTTTCCTTTCTTCCTTCAACAAACAGACTCCCTTTAATAAGTGTTGCGCTGATTCAAGGTCGGGCATTGGGTGGAGGAGCAGAAGTTACTACAGCATGTGATTTCAGGTAAGGTGAAAATCGCTTTACTCTCTCCACAAATATAATCAACATGCTCAAACTTATTTTTTGCTGGAATATAAATATTAATTATATTCTTAAACAGGATGATCAGTTAGTGACTATTTTCTTCTTATCAATTTTTTTTAATTTAAATTCAGTTAATTGACATATATTATTTGTTTCAGAGGCACAGGTCTGTGATGCATCAGTCTTACATAATATCTAGTACTCATTACAACACATGCCCTCCCCAGTGTCCATCACCAAGTTACCCCATCCTCCCCCATCCTCCCACCCCTTCCCCTCCATATGAATACAGTAAAGTATTATAAATGTATTTTCTCTTCCTTATGGTTTCTTTCTTTCTTTCTTTCTTTCTTATTTTTTAAGATTTAATTTATTTTGGAGAGAGAAGGAGAGAATGACCAAAGGTATGGGCAGAGGGAGAGGGAGAGAGAGCATCCCAAGCAGACTCTACACTAAGTGCAGAGCCTGAAGCAGGGCTTGATCCCAGGACACTGAGATCATGACCTGAGCCAAAATCAAGAGTCAGATGCTTAACCAGGAGCCTCTCTTCCTTATAGTTTTCTTAATAACAATTTTTTTCCCCTCTGACTTACTTTATTGTAAGAATACAGTACATAATACATGTAACATAAAAAATATGTGTTAATTTGCTGTTTATGTTATCAGTAAGGCTTTTGGTTGACAGTAGGCTGTTAGTAGTTAAGTTTTGGGAAGTCAAAAGTTCTATGCAGATTTTTGACTGCATGGATGCTAAGTGCCCCTAAACCCCATACTGTTCATGTGTCAACTGTATTTGACTTTTTTAAAAAATTTTTATTCTTTTTATTAACATATAATATATTATTTGCCCCGGGTATAGGTCTGTGAATCATCAGGCTTACACACTTCACAGCACTCACTGTAGCACATACCCTCCCCAATGTCCATAACCCAGCCACCCTATCCCTACCCTCCCACGCCCCAGCAACCCTCAGTTTGTTTTGTGAGATTGAGTCTTTTATGGTTTGTCTCCCTCCCGATGGTATATGACTTTAAATAACTATCTAAGTCTCAATATCTTTATAAAATAGAAATAATCTCTGCTAAATGTTTATAAATGTGAATGATCTAATGGATATGTAGATACTTAGCATAACACTTAACCAGGGTACACACTGATGCACACATGATATTGATTAGAGTCTTAAGATTACCTTACGACTCCTAGACTTCTACAGAAATGTCAGTGTGGTAATATTTTGGCATAGTTTTAAACATTTTTATTTTATTTTTTGGAGAGAGGGAGAGCACACAATTTGGGGGGGCAGATGGAGAGGGAGAGAGAGAATCTCAGGCAGGCTACACAAAGCGGGGCTTGATCCCAGAACCCTGAGATCATGACCTGAGCCAAAATCAAGAGATGGGTGTTTAACTAACTGAGCCACACAGGTGACCTGGTATAGTTTTAAACTTATTAATTCTCCTTTCACTGGAGATGATTTTCAACGTTAAGGCTAATCCTGGCCTCACTTCTTTTTTCCTATTCATCATACACTTTTTTCCTATTCATCATACACTGTCCACCCAGGCGCCCCCATGTAAATATTTTATGTAAATATTTTACATAATTTAATGATGTAAATATTAATGTAAATATTTTAATGATGTATCTAATATTTAATTATTTGTTACTGAATTAGGTGCAAGACAGAAACTAGAATTGCATTTTTTTGTTTGGAAACAATTACAAACTTATAGGAAAGTTTAGGAATGATACAAAGAATTTCCCTATACCATTCACTTAGATTACCGGTTTTTAACATTTTGATATTTTGTTTTTACTTTCTATCTCTCATATATGTATATATATATATATATGTCTGTATATCTATGTGTATATATTTTTTCTGAGAAATTTGACAGTAGGTTGCAAACATCTTGCCCTATTAATCCTTTATACGTACACATATTTATATATATACACACACACGAATAATTATATATATATATAATTTTTTTAAGAACAAGAATATTGTCTTAAATATATATAATTATATATATATATAATTTTTTTTAAGAACAAGAATATTGTCTTACATAACTACAGTACTGTTGTCAAATGCAGGAAATTTAACACTGATGCTGTATTTCTATCTAATATACTGTCTGTTTACCAATTTTGTTGGTTAGACAGTAATGTTCAGTATAGCATTGTTTTCCTCCATTACAGGATCATGTACTGCATTTAGTTTCAGGATCTCTTCACTTTCTTTTATTCTGGAAGAGTTCTCTAGCCTGACTTAGTCATTCACAACATTGATAATTTAAAGAAAATAGGTCAGGTTTTGCTTTTTGTTTTTTAATAGATTGTTCTTCATTTTGAGGACTTTTGATATTTTCTCATTATTCAGTTCAGTTTTTGTGTCCCTGGATAACATCCCTGCAAAAGTGATTATTATATTCTCAGGGTATCACATCTGGATGCACACAAGTGTTTTTTCTGCCCATCATTGGTGATGCTAATTTTGATCACCGTGTCCAAAGTTTGGTTTCCCTACTATACATGCTCCTTTCCCCCTTGAGAGATGCTTTAAGACGAGTGCAATACTGTGTTTTTCACCAGACTTTCTTCACTGGATTTTTGCATTCCCTGATTATTCTTCTGAAACCATCTTTACTATGATGGTTGCAAATTTGTGTTTTTCTAATTCCACCATTCCCTCCATGTGTATCAGTTGTCATTGGTAAAGGGTAAAGCGCCCCTTCACTATTTTCCCTCTCTCTGTGTGTGTGTGTGTGTGTGTGTGTGTACATTTGTCATCAGTGTGGATTAATAGATTCCTGTTTTGTTTTGTTTTCAGTGGTTTATGATTCATTACTGTCCTTGATTATTTCGATGCTTTAGTTGTCCCAGATTTGGCCAGTGAGAAGCCTTTCAAGTTGGCTCCTGTATCCTTTTGATAATGCTCCATCATTCATCCATTCGGGTACTTCCTACTTTCTGAGTACAGTATTGTAGGCATCTTAGATCTTCTTCTCCTTGACCCTAGATTCAGACATTTCTCTAGAAGTACTAGTTTTTTGTTTGTTTGTTTGGTTGGTTGGTTGGTTGGTTTTGTTTTTTTAGCATTGGTTCTTTGAGTAGGGGATAGTATTTAAAAAAAAAAAAAAACCAGGATCTGGATGCCTGGTGGTGTTCTCATTGCTACTGGCAACTTTGTTTCTGTACTGTCTTAGCAAACAGAGCTAGAGCATGCATTAATTCATTAGAGATTATGCATTTATACTTGATATCTCCCAATCCAGTCTATTCTCATGAAGCTTGTTCTTGTCTCCTCCATTCCATATTGTATCTCCTCCAACCCTGGACCCCTGGCTCCCAGTAACATCACTGTATTTACTCATTTGCTTAATCTTATAATGCTCATGAGGTAATTTTAGAATTGTTGTGTCTATACCACTGTGAAAAGAAGCTACTAAAAAGAGTTCAAGTTTTGCCTGTTGTCTTTTGGGGTTTTTTTTGGTCTCCTAGACTAAGGGTAAATAATCCAAGTATTGGACTGTGTTCAGAAGTTACTTGTACTAGTTCCCTGTTGTTTTTCCTTCTTCAGTGTGATTATGTTAGTCATTAGAGGTTCATTTAGTTTCAGTATTCAGTTTTAATTTTTTTCATTCTTCCCATCCTTGTTGCTTGAAGTTGTTTTTCATATTTACAGTGTTGGCAATGAATGACTATACTTTTTTAGTAGTATTAATGGTATGTTTTAAGGATAAATTCTAGGAGTACTGCTGAATCAAAGGTTAAATGAATGTTTAGCTTTATCAGATATTGCCAGATTCTTTTTCATAAGGAATAGACAATTCTTAGATTTTTCTGTGTTCTGTTTGACTTAGCCTTGCCTACAAAGGCTACTATTAAGCTTCTGAATGTTTGCCAGTCTAATGGGTGAGGATAGTGTTTCTGCATAGTTCTAATATTCATTTCTCCCAGAGTAGGTTGAGTTGATCATATTTCCAGTGGTTAAGAAGCATTTTTAATTTTTGTGAATTACCTATTCATTTTTTGCTTATTTCTCTATAGAATATTTGGCTTTTTTACCCTTAATTTTTATAAGTTCTTTAAATATTAGGATTATTTCCCATTTTTGATGCCATTTTGATGATTCGGGATATTTGCCCTTTTTTAATGTATTTGTCCAGCTTGTTATTGTGTCTTTTGACTTTGCTTATGTTTTCTTGTTTATTTTTGCCATGAAAGCATTTATTTTATTGTAGTCCTACTTATCCATCTCTTCTTTAATTGCATTGGGATTTGAGTACTTTTTAAAAGCTTTCCATATGTTCACGTTATAGAGGAATTCACTCATATTTTCTTCTAATACTTGTATAGTTTTGTGTTTTATGTTTATATATCTAATCCATTTTTGAGTTTATTTTTATGGAGTGAATAATGAATCTTATTTTCTCTGTTTTCCAAATGGTGATCCTTTATCTCAATACTATTTCTTTAGGAAGGCCTTCTGTGGATATCACTGTCATATTATATACATATTATATATTCAGTTTATCTTATACTAGACACTAGATCTTATCATATACTAGATTTCCACTTACAGTTGCATCTATTGGTAGATCTCTCTTCTGTTACATTGGTTTGTTTGCCTATTCATGTACCAGGATACTATTCTTATATATTTTTAAATAGAATTAGCTTGATATTTTCTATTTCTGCGTATTTTGTGGCTAGGATTCCTAATTTGAGAGTGCCAATTTCTCACAGTTTAGATTTTGAACAGACGCATAGTGACACAGTGGAAATGGAAGAGAAGATAGCATGGCTTGTATCTCTTTTGTTTCTATAGAATTCTCCCCCCCCCCCAATTTTTTTATTTCTTTAAGGGAATCACCCCTTCTCCTCTTCTCTGGGTCTTTTATTCGGAAATTGTGCTTATTCAAGCTATCAATTTTAGCCTTATTCATTTTTAAGCTCCTTTTCTATAGCCAGTGCTGTGAACTAGCAAATCCCCAAATTGTACTCAATTTTTTAGAGTGTAGTACCACATTTTCTCATTCTGGGGGTGATTTTAACTGTACTTGCTCAAAGTTTTCCATTTCCCTGTCCTGTTTTACATGGATGTGTTAAGCTGCCTCGTTATCACTTTGTGCCCATTGGCTTGCAACAGCAGCAGGAAAGCATTTTTTAGTTGGTGTTTATTTCTGTAGTTAAAGATAATTTCAGGGCACCTGGGTGGCTCAGTGGGTTAAAGTCTCTGCCTTCAGCTTGGGTCATGATCCCAGGGTCATGGGATCAAGCCCCACATCAGGCTCTCTGCTTATTGGGGAGCCTGCTTCCCCCTCTCTCTACCTGCCTTTCTGCCTACTTGTGATCTCCCTCTTTCTGTCAAATAAAGAAAATTTTTTAAAAAAGATAATTTCAAATATGCATTATTCTCTGTCTCTGAGTAATCCTGTCATTGTGGCTTTCTTTCACTCCTTGTTAATTTGTAATTTGGGAGAGGATGTATGGAAATACCAGGAATCAATCGGCAGCAGTCTTCTAGACCAACCCCTGAAGTTTTAGTTTTTAAAACTTAGATTAATCAGTGAAGTTTTCCAAACATTTAAGAAAGAAGTAACATCAATCTTACATATACTCTTTATTTGAATAGAAGTTTTACTTTCCAGCTCTTTTAATGAGTATAATATTTATTCCAAAACCTAGAAATGACATAATAGGAAAGCAAATTACAGACCAACCCTGTAAACATAAATGTAAAAATCCTTAACAAAATATTAACAAATTTAATTTAATGATAAAAATGATAATGCATCATGACTACGAGGGGCTTTTTCTAGAAATTCAAGGTAGGTTTAACATTAGAAAACCAATTTGTATAATATACCATATTAACAAAAAAGGGAGACAGATCATTACAATCTGATAGATGCAGAAAAAGCATTTGACAAAATTCAACATCCATTCGTGATAAAAACTCTTAACACACTAGGAAGGAACTTTCTTAGTCTAATAAAGAACATTTACAAAAATCCTACAGGAAACATCTTCGTAATGATAAAAATATTAAAAGCTGTCTCTCTGACATAAAGAACAAGGAGAGTACTGTCGCCACTTCTGGTCATAATTATACTAGATATCCTAGACAGTTTAGTAAGGCAAGATTAAAGAAGTTATAAGGATTGGATTCTAAGAAATAAAACCTTATTATTCACATTTGACATCATTGTGATCCAAAAGAATATATAAGCTAATCTTTTAGAATTAATAAGTGAACTTTGTAACTTTTCTGGCTACAAGGTCAGTAAAAGTCAATAGCATTTCTATATTACAGCAGCAAACAAATAACAAAATTTTAAAAAACTGTACATTGAGAGTAGCATTACAAAAAAACCTAACACCTAGGAACAAATAAAAAGGCATGTCAGAATTTTACATTGAAAACTGGAAAACAATGCTGAGAGAAATTAAAGAATACCTAAATAAATGGTGAAATAGAAATATACCATGTCCATGGAATAAAAGACTCAATATTTTAAAGATTGACCTCCCCCCCCCAAATAATCCACAGATTCAATGTAGTTCCAATAAAAATCCCAGCAAGTTGGTGTGTACAGGTGTGGGTGTGGGTGTGGGTGTATCAGCAGTCTCTAAAATTCATATGGAAATGCAGAATGCCCGGAAGAACTAAGAAAGTCACAAAGAACAAAGTTAGAAGGCTTATACTATCAGATAGCAAACCTGTTATAAAACTAAAGTAATTTAAACAGATGCTTTTTGTACATACAATGGTACAAAAACTGACCAGTAGAGTTCAGAAACAGATTGAAAATATATGGTTATTTAATCTAAGACAAATGTGACACTGTTCGTGCATTGGGGAGGAATGGTCTCTTTAGTCAGTGTATTTATATGTGTAAAATCCATTCAAGATGAATTGCAGATAAAAAAGTGAAAGGTAAAACACTGAAGCTGTTTAAAAGAGAACAGGAGAATATCTTTGTGGTCTTAAAGTAGTCAAAGATTTCTAAAACAGGACACAATAATCACTAACCATAAAGAAAAAGATTGATAAATTAGACTATATTAAAGTTACTAACTTCTATCAAAAACTTAAGTAAAAGCATGAAAATGCAACCTGCAGAGGGAGAGATGATCTCAATATTTGTATCTGACCAAAGACATAGTTAGAATAAAGAAAGAACTCCTTCAAGGTAGTAAGACAACCCAGTTAAAATAAAGGGGCAGAAAATTCCAGTTTTTCAGAGGATATCTGAATGGCAAAAAAAAAAAAAAAAAAAAAGAAAAAAGAAAAGAAAAAAGCCATAAAGCACTAAATTTAATTAGCCATTAAAGAAATGCAAATTAATTTTATTATACTCCTACAAGAAAAGCTAAGATGAAAAACATAGAATATAGTCAGTGTTAGCAAGGATGTGAAGCAACTGCAGCTTTCAGAAAATACTGATGGGAGTGTAAGTTGGTACAATGGACAATGCCCAGTATGTACTAATGTAGAATGTCACATATCCTATGACACAGTAATTCTATTCCTGTGTATCTGTGGTTAAACAGAATAATGGCCTTCCAAGCCCTGGAGCCTGTGAACATGTTATGTTATATTGCAGGGAGGAATTAGATTGCAGATAGATATAAGGTTGTTATTCAGCTGACTTTAAAACAGAGGGATTATCCTGGTTTAATCCCCTACCCTGGTGGGTAGACCCAGTGTAACCACAAGGGTCCTAAAATGCTATAAAGGGACACTGACAAGTTCAGAGTCAGGAAAGGGGGATTAGTGATAGAAGCAAGATCTGAGTTGATACAGTGTGAGAAAGATACAACCCATTGGTGCAGGCTTTGAAGATGGAGAAGTGTGGTTACAGGCCAACAACTATGGTCAGGCTTTAGAAACTGGAAAAGGTAGGGAAATGAACACTCCCCTGGAGCCTTCAGAAAGGAATGCAGCTCTACTGAAATCTTGATTTTAAACTAGTGAGTCTTTTTTTGGACTTTGTAATCTACAAAACTGTAATAGAAAATAGGAAGCATCACAGTTCTGGACTTCAAGCTGTATTATAAAACTATAATCATCAAGACAGTGTGGTACCGGCACAAAAAATAGACACACAGGTCAATGGAACAGAATAGAGAACCCAGAAATGGACCCTCAACTCTATGGTCAACTAATCTTGGAATAAGCGGGGAAGAATATTCCATGGAGAAAAGACAGCCTCTTCAACAAATGGTATTGGGAAAATTGGACAGCCATGTGCAGAAGAATGAAACTGGACCACTTTTTTATACCATACACAAAAATAAATTCAAAATGGATGAAAGATCTAATTAGACAGGAATCCATCAAAATCCTTGAGGAGAACACACAGGCAGCAACCTCTTTGACCTCGGCCATAGCAACTTCTTGCTAGGCATGTCTCCAAAGGCAAGGGAAACAAAAGCAAAAATGAACTATTGGGACTTCATCAGGATAAAAAGCATTTGCACAGCAAAAGAAACAATCAATAAAACTGTAAGAAATGGGAAAAGATACTCGCAAATGACAAAGGGCTAAACTCAACACCCAAAAAAACAAAATCCAGTCAAGAAATGGGCAGAAGGCACGAATAGACAATTTCTCCAAAGAAGACATACAAATGGTCAAGAGACACATGAAAAAAATGCTCCACATCACTTGGCATCAGGGAAATAGAAATCAAAACCACAGTGAGATACCACCTCACATCAGTGAGAATGGCTAAAATGAACAAGTCAGGAAACAAAAGGTGTTAGGTTGGGAGAAAGTGAAACCCTCTTGTACTGTTGGTGGGAATGCAAGCTGGTGTAGCCACTCTGGAAAACATGGAGGTTCCTCAAAATGTTAAAATAGAACTACCCTGAGACCCAGCAACTATATTACTTGGTATTTCTCCAAAGGATACAAAAAAGGTTATTCTAAGGGAAGCATCCACCCCAGTGTTTAGAGGAGCAATGTTCACAATAGCCAAAATATGGAAAGAGCCCAGATGTCCATCAACAGATGATGTGGAGTGTGTGTGCAGATGATGTGGAGAGTGTGTGTGTGTGTGTAATGGAATATTACCAAACCATCAAAAAGAATGAAATCTTGCCATTTGCAACAATGTGGATAGAACTAGAGGGTATTATGCTAAGGGAAATAAGTTAGCCCAAGAAAGACAAATACCATATGATTTCACTCATATGTGGAATTTAAGAAACAAAACAGATTAGGGAAGGGAAGGAAAAAATACAAAAACAAAGAGGGAGGCAAACTGCAAGAGACTCTTAGCTCTAGGAAACAAATGGAGGGTTGTTGGAGGGGAGGGGGTGGAGGGATGGGGTAACTGGATGATGGGCATTAAAGAGGGCACTTGATGTAATGAGCATTGGGTGTTACATGCAACTGATGAATCACTAAATTCTACCCCTAAAACAAATAACACTATATGTTAACTAAATTGGATTTAAATAATGAAAAGAAACCTAATATGGTATAAATCCAGTAGAAGTGCATACAGATGTTCATCTACAGAGAGGTCCTAGAATGTTCATGGTGGCACCATTCATAATAGCTAAAAACAGGAAACAACCCTATAGGTCCTTCAACAGCAGAAGTGATAAATCAGAGTAGACAGGGTTAATTAAATTATCTTAATGGTTTATGTTCATCACACTATGATAATCTGGCGAATTCATTTTCAATATAGAAATTACCTGCCAAATATTGAGCATGTTCGTAGTCAGAGTACACTGTCTTTTGTGATACTGGACATAAAACTGAAATATTATTTCATGCAGAAGTTTACTATTTGATCATAGAATATTTATCAAAAGTTAAATTATGCATGGAAATAATTCTCACTAACTTCAGGATATTAGCTGCCACTGGAGAAAGAAAGAAAAGTCAGGAAGAGAAGGAAAAGGGATGAGAATAGAGTTCAGAAATAAATGTAGCAAAATGTTAACATCTGTACAATCTGGGTAGTGAGTACTTGAGTATGTTATTTTCTGTGTATTTGAAATATTTTGGAATTAGGGAAGTTCTTAACAGAATACATTAATTCTACCAACTATGATACATACCTTTTTTTCCACAGTTAGATCTTAATTTCTTAATTAGATTTCTATACCCATGTTGTCCTTTAAAGTGACAGCACCGCAAGAGACCAATCATGCCTTTATACTCTGGTTTTTTGAAGTTAATATTGGAGGGAAAAAGTCTTGTTTTGGGTTCTGGAACTCTGCACGTCTACAGTCTACATTTAATGAAATCTGGATTCCTCAACAGGTTTTAGAGTGCTTTTAACATTCACCTAAGAGTAATAATGCTGTAATTCCAGCAAATACTCACTTTTTCTTCCTAATGGAGATTGTTTCCCCCATGAAGTCTTTACTTACTAACAACTAAAACGATAAAACAAAAGGAATCCTTGAATAGTTAGCCAGAAGTTACCTGGAAGGTGAAAGGTGAAAAGGGGGTGATGATGGTATTGGCAGCCAGCTGTTGTAGTGCAGGAAAATTAACAGCACAGTGGAATGAAAGGAAAATCAAGTTTAAGCATTTCCATTATGCTTTTAGGTGATCTGGTAGACAGGACAATGGCCCCACAAAGCTTTCTGCTCACATTCTCTTCTTCCTCAGAACTTGTTATAAGTTGACCCTGGAACAGCACAGGTTCATATTACATGGGTCCCCGGATTTTTTATAGTACTGTAAATGTATTTCCTCTTCCTTATGGTTTTTCTTAATATTTTCTTGTCTCTAGCTTACTTTTTTGTTAAAATATAGTATATAATACATATACAAAATATATATTAATCAACTATATGGAGGGGACCTCTTATGCATGGGGTCAGTGTCCCTAATGCCAGTGCTTTTCAAGGGTCAACTGTATTAACATTTGGCAAAAGGGACTTTGCCAATATACTTAAGGTTCTGAAATTGTAAACAGATCATCCTGGATTATCTTCGTGAATCCAGTCTAATCACATGAGCCTTTAAGAAATAAAGACATGAGGGACACCTGGGTGGCTCAATTGGTTAAGCAGCTGCCTTCGGCTCAGGTCATATTCCCAGCGCCCTGGGATCGAGTCCCATATCAGGCTCCTTGCTCGGCAGGGAGCCTGCTTCTCCCTCTGCCTCTGCCTGCCTCTCTGTCTGCCTGTGCTCACTCGCTCTCTCTCCCTCTATCTCTGACAAATAAATAAAATCTTAAAAGAAAGAAAGAAAGAAAGAAAGATATGAGGCAGAATGGGAAGCAAGAGAGATTAGAGGCATGAGAAGGCATCTAAGATGGAGAAAGAGACCTTAAACCAAGGAATGCAGGTGGCCTTTAGAAGAAAACAACCTAGGAGTGCCTGGGTGGCTCAGTGGGTTAAAGCCTCTGCCTTCTGCTTGGGTCATGATCCCAGAGTCCTGGGATCGAGCCCCGCAGAGCCCTGCATCGGGCTCTCTGCTTGGCAGTGAGTCTGCTTCACCCCACCACCTTTCTGCCTACTTGTGATCTCTGTCTATCAAATAAATAAATAAAATCTTTAAAAAAAATAAGACGAAGATAACAACTCCCCAGTTGAAAGCCAGCATAGAAACAGGGACCTCAGTTCTAAAATTTCATGGAACTTGATTTTTGCCAACACTCTGAAAAAGTCTGGAAGATGATTGAGCCCTAGAGATCCCAGAAAGGAAAACAGTCTCGCAGTGTATTTAAATATACTTGAAAACATGAATTTAATAAGTATAAAATATTCCATCAGTATGGATGTACTAAATATCCTCCTTTGGTTGTTTCGAGTTTTTCTTTATTATGATTAATGCTGTGATAACTATCTTATATAAGGCTTTACCACATTTCAGATTATTTCCTTAGAATAAATCCTGTTAGTAGTTCAAGTACTTAATCAAAGGATATGAAAATGTCTTTCATACATAGTGCCAAGTTATTCTTCAGGAAGGACTCTGCCACTTTATACTAATACCAGCAATAGATGAGTATCTGAGAGCATCCTGTCTTTTACTGAGTATAATTTTTTAAAATTGCTTTCTAATTTTAATAACCAGAAATTAAATTTTAATTTGCATTTTTAAAGGTCTTTGGTAACATAAATTTTCATGTTCGTTGGTGTGTGTGTGTGTGTGTGTGAATTGTCTACATTGTCTTTTCCTGTTTCTCTTTGGAAGATCTCTTTGAAATCTCTTGGAAGATTTAGCTGTTTATATACAGGATGAAAAACACATTTTTATTCCTCCATCACCCTAGTGAAATAAAATTCTCAGCTATGCAGTTTAGAGTTTGCCTAATTTGTGTCCATTCTCTAACACTGTGTCACTAATCTAAATAATAGATTAGCTCCAGGTATTCGCATTTCCAGCTGCTACCCATAGGATCAAGGCATATTACAAAGAAAGGGAGCTATAAGCATGCTTATCCCAAGGGAGCTACTGCAGGTAGCCCTTTCCTTTACATATGAACTTTATTTATAAGTAAAAATCAAAATATCTATAACATACACTTGCACAGAGACAGATGTGCACACCGTGTGCACACACATATCTCAGAGTAATTAAAAATCAAATTTCATTTCTGATGTGGCAGTGCCTGTTCTTTGAATATGAGATGTCCACCGTAGGAAGCAATCACATTGCCTGTGTTGGCTTGTTTTGCAGTTACCACATTATGTGGAAATTCTTACTTTAGATCCTGTAATATTAAGAAAATTCACCTCTGAGCAGGCTTACTTACTGAATATTAAAATCAGAGTTGATATCCCAAAACATTTTCCTGTCTGCTCATCTCTCACTCTACTATCACCCCTTCCATACACGAATACAAAAGTTCACTCATTCAACCATATACGTCCTTACTCAGGCAGTCTCTGGATAGAATAAATGGAGCCTCATGAAGTCAATCACTTAAGAGTAGGAAATTATGGGGAAATTATGGAGAGCATCTGTGGGTTCTTGCCTTCTCGTTTTCATAATTTGTTGTGGGGTATGATGTTAGGTAGAAAGCAGGAGGGAGAAGGCGCCAGGGAAGTACATGTGCAAACAAATCAGTGCTAACGTTTAAGCATGAGTTAAAGTATTGTTTGTGACCAGAGATGCTCTTGCTACTTATATACCTTTTATATAACATATTTCCTCGTGTCACCACAACTTGTTTTGTTGCCTTTGGCTCTTAACATGCACTGTAGGGGCGTCTGGGTGACTCAGTCATTAAGCATCTGCCCTCAGCTCAGGTCATAAGCCCTAGGGGCTCCCTCCTTACTGGGGAGCCTGCTTCTCTCTCTCCCACTCCCCCTGCTTGTGTTCACTCTCTCATTGTGTATCAAATAAATAAAATCTTTTAAAAAAAGGTACTGTAAAAGGACTACCAGTTTTGGGTCCTAAAGCTTATTTTAATCAGTGATTCCAAACTTTAGATTTATGACATTGTTATTAATTTGTAACACGAATTCTTTAAAATGTAAAAATATTTATGCTTTTACTTATATTACACAGTATTCCTTAAGTTAATCTTAGCTATATGTCTATTTTTTAAATCAACTTGGACTCTTTTGTTTCAGCCTTATCTATAGATTTCTATAGATTTCTACCTTCACCTGTAGATAAAAGTTGTATATATTTTGTAGTCTCTGTTAACAGATACTGAAGAAGGATAGTATACCATCATTTGTTGGGCTTCCCAGTGTAAGTACAGATAGTTCTTTTCCTTTCAGTACTTTAGGGTTCAAGTCTTTTTAGTCCAGGAAACAACTTCATACTACTTTTCTAGCAGAAACACAACGGTTATTGTAGTGACCGACCCATTAATGCAATCAACTTCATACAAGCGAGTACACATAGCTTAAGAGGTGTCAGGCACTGTGAGGCTACAAAATATATATAACTTTTATATTCCAAATAAAAGTATAATACTGTGCTCTACTATGGATGTGGCTGGGGCAGATTCAGAGCCTTTTTTTTTTTTAACATACACAAATGCAATCCCTTTAAGATTTATTCTATTCAATAAATTGTTGCAAATATATTCTAAGCACTTTTAATATTAACTCATTTAATATTCATAATTCTATGGCACAAGTGTTATAATATCTATTTTATAAGCAAGCATACTGAAGCCCAGGGATGTTGAGTGGTTTAATCTTCCTCACCCTCTTTATGCCATGTGTCTTTCTTTGCTGTATTCCACAAGGTGTAGTATGCAGTCAGTCTAGCGGCAGAGCCAGGTGGTCTGGTTCAAGTCTGTGCACTTCACATCAAAGCCTTACTGTCATCCAACATAATTGTTTGTTTCTCAGTTCTTTATAACAGGGTTCACTGAAAGTACTTTTACTTAAAAATAAACATTTTAAAAAAACATTTTCTAACCATTACTTAAAAACTTCCTTTTTAATAAAACTTGATAATTGTTTTAAAATTTTTCTTGGGGGCCCTGGGTGGCTCAGTCAGTTAAGGGTCTGACTCTTGGTTTCAGCTCAGATCATGATTCCTAGGTTGTGAGATCAAGTCCAGCCTCAGGCTCCATGCTCATCAGGGAGTCCACTTGAGATTCTCTCTCAGTCTCTCCCTCTGGCCCTCCCCCTGCTTGCATGAGCGTGCTCTAATAAAATCTTTAAAAATAGTTTTTCTGTAATACATTTGTTCAAAGACCTGCAACTTATAGCTAACTTACTAGAAAGTACTAGCACACCTAACAGTACTTTCAGGTATCATCCCTGATTTTACAACACCTGTTGAAGGTGATACTTTTTATTACCGGTAGTTTACTGTTGCATACACACAGTAATGAGGAGCATATCGACATTTGATTAATTTCTTCACCCCCTTTCTACCAAGATGTCAAAGATTTTAAACATTGCCAATAATAACTACAGTGATAAGCAGAAGATACTTGTAATTCTTTTTCTTGACAAAATAAGGGAGTTTAATATCATTTTATAAATTGAGTTTGCTGTTAAATCTTCAGAATTTTAAGTTTTAGGTCTTCCAGTTTTCCGTATAGATTATTGCTTGCAGTAAATTTTATTACAGGTGGTATAACTGCATCTAAAGTCTAGAAGTAATTAGTGTATAATTCTGTAAGGTCTATCAGGAAGCTGTTTCTATTTTTGGATATTGGACATTTTCTTTGTAGATTATGGTTATCAACATTTAAAACTTTATATTTAAACTCTAATTTTTAGATTAATAGAGTTTTGTGATCTCTCATTGCTAAACTAAACTACCAGGGCCTCTGGGTGGCTCAGTGGGTTAAAGCCTCTCTGCCTTCAGCTCAGGTCATGATCCCAGGACCCTGGGATTGAGCCCTGCATCAGGCTCTCTGCTCAGCAGGGAGCCTGCTTCTTCCTCTCTCTCTCTGCCTGCTTCTCTGCCTACTTGTGATCTCTGTCGAATAAATAAATAAAATCTTAAAAAAAAAACAAACTATCTGTTGTGATCAAATTCTGACATCCATTTTTGACATATCATGCCTAGGGTGTGTGTACTGATGTGTTATCATTAATAAATTTTTTGGTAGTATTTGCTAATGTACATTAAATATATGTCAGTAGATAAACATACCCTAGACATGGTATGTAAAACATGGATATCAGAGTTTGATCACAACAGGTAGTTTTTACAAAGATTATCTTAAGATTTGTTAGAGTTGTAAAATATGATTTCAAAAAGTATCCCTGACCTTGTAAAATATGGCAGAAGAAAAAAAATACATGGTATAGAAACAGAATCTTCTTTATAAGCAGAGAATTCCAAATATAAGTGTGCTTACATAGATAATAACTTTTGTTGTCATAAACTCATCTACATTATCCCCTCATTTGGGGCTTTAACCTACTTTTATATGTTCAGCTGATTCTAAGTGAATGTCTTTTCTGACATAATCTTTTTCTGTATTGTAGGCATATTTCTGAGCCAATATCAGTGTCAATTCTAGGATGTGATTTAGAACCATGACACGCTCAGTTTATGTGGTGAAAGTTTTATAGAACTGGGTTCAGTATTAACAGTATTCCTATTTCTAAGACTACTAAGTCATTATTTCTATAATTTCTATTCCACTTTCTTAATTTTTGACATTTTTCTTCTGTTTATTGTAACAAGGCAGTACTCCTCTCACAGTTTTGGGCTAGATTCAATTCATAAGAGATTTGTCTTTCTTCCTTTCTACTTAAATTTATTGAAAACTACTATTTGCATAGTTATTTGCCTTTTAAAAAGCAATTGTTCATAATTGAGGCAGATTTTCCCTTGTAGGAATTCACAGCTGTGAAGAGAAAGTTCTCTGTCCCAGTGAGTTAATAAATAGGCTTTTGTGAGAATTTACTGGAATATTTTTCCTGATTAAAGAGTCAAAGACTAAGAGTCTTTTGTTCTTGGTGCTGATAGAATCAAAACACCTGCAGCTGAGCATTTTACACTATGAAAAGCAGAACTAATATAAGGCCATCTTTTGCATCGTGAGTAGTTTGACAGCTATAATTTTTCTTAAAAAATTAAAATTCAGACATGACCTTTGTTCCAGATTACAGTGAAAGCTCGTTGAAGTGTGCAATCAAAATAAAACACAGGCATTATTTCCTACACAGGATAGCTTTGTGCATTCTGTTAATAGTACATGGATATTTAACTGGCAAATATGAAGCCATTTACTATGTCCACTGATTTCTTTGTGTTAACACTCCCTTTCTTGTTCCACTTTGCTTCTTAATCACCCTATTAATAAAAACCTTGTTTGGGGAAAATGCATCCCTGCTACAGGAAATCATCATTTAGTACAACTGCTGCCACTGTCCGCTTTCTTGATGGCAATGCTGTTTCCATCCTGGTCTTGCTGTTATCTGTACTGTGAGGTTAAGAGCACACCTAATAAGCTAACCTTCCTGGGTGTTAAGTTCTGGCTCTGCTATAGTGGCAATGGCCTTGAGTGGTCTATTTATTTAGTCTCTGTGGCTTCAGTTTTCCTTTGTAAATGGGAATATTACTATACCTCATATCCTTGTTCTGAGGACTAGTTAACCTTAGTTAACAGTGCCAACTCCCATCTCCTCAGTCTGTAGTCCTTTGCCCCATTTTATTTTTTCTGTAGCACTTATCACTGCTGGTCCTATATTGTTCAGTGTCTTTTCTCCTATCAGGAATGTGAACTGAACACACGGTTTTATTTTGGTCATTCCTGGAGTCCCACACCTAGACAACCTGGCATAGGTAGTGCTTAGTAGTGCTTAGTAGGTATTTGCTTGAAGACTATAGATGCTGGGTTAAGAACTAGGTTTTTTTCCTGACAACTATTGACCTTAACTTTACTATGCATTTTTTTTTTTTTCACAGTATGACCCTAGCATTCCCTACTCCCAGATATTCACTTAGTCCAGATTTTCTCCTTTGGCCACCACTCACTTTAGAAAGCTACTTTGGGGTTTTAGAAATAAACATAAAATAAAAACTAAATTATTTTCCCAAAGCAAAGTATAAGTAGCACAATTAAAATGCTGACATCATTTTCAAAGGGAATTATTAAAGACTGTGTAGTAAACTGAATTTTATACTTAACCAGATTCTTTGAACTTGCAGTTTTTAATATAACATACCTACTACCTATAAAGATCTATGGAGATTTCAGATGAGATAATGAATAGTACTTTATGACTAAAGCACATATACTTAACATTTTTTCTTTTCTCTTTTGCAGATTAATGACTGCAGAGAGTGAGATCAGATTTGTCCACAAAGACATGGGTATAATACCAAGCTGGGGCGGTGCTACCCGACTAAGTAAAATCATTGGCAGTAGGCAGGCTCTCAAAGTGTTAAGCGGGGCTCTCAAATTGGATTCAAAAAAAGCTCTAGACATAGGAATGGCTGAAGAGATCTTGCAGTTTACAGACGAAACTGAATGTCTAAGGGAGGCACGAGAATGGCTAACACAGTTTACCAGAGGGCCACCGGAAGTAATTAGAGCTTTGAAAACGTGTGTTTCTTCAGGCAAAGAGCTTTGTTTCGAGGAGGCATTACAGATTGAAAAAGACCTAGTAGGAAGAGTTTGGGGTGGACCTGCAAATAAAGAGGCTATTGCCAGGAAAGGTAAATTTAATAAATAGTTTTTAAAAATATGATGTACTACAAAGGAAAACCCCAGTGATTAACATTTACAGAAGTTAAATACCATAATTACTTTGAAGGCTACACTAGTATTTGATTTGTTTTTAATCATTTTTTTGAATAGGTGAAGTTATTGACCAGGTTTCCAGTATATTTAGGTAATTATCAAGTAATCTGAAATATTCAGCTAAAATATCCCACACATGGCTTAAAAGTTGTCATCAATTCCCACACTAGTTCTTACCCTACAACCCAACCAAAGACCAGTTTTTTAAAAGGAAAAACCTTTCCACAAAACCTACTCCTGGATTATTTTTTTTGATATAGTATTGGTTCTGTCTTACCTGGAAATAATTTACAAAGATAACTTAATGAAAATTGCGCTAAAGGACAAAAGTGGAGAGAGGTCAGGGACAAGATAAAAAAAGGTATGATCAATCATTTTCTTCTGCTCTAAGCAGCTAGGAGGTAAAGAATTGGGGAGGGGGCACCTGGCTGGATCAGTTGGTGGAGCATGTGACTCTTGATATTGGGGTTGTGAGTTCAAGCCTCACACTGGGTATAGAGATGACTTAAAAATTAAAGAATAAATTAAATAATTTTAAAAAAGAATTGGTGAATGGCTCTTCTTTTATTATTTTTTTATGGTTCTTCTTTTAAATAAAAAAGCTTCCCACCTTACCCTCCTACAAATTTGGAGCCTTATTTGGTATTTTAATAACCTAGTTTTCTATCTTAAATTCTCTCCCAAACAATAGTCATCATGTGGAAAGTCTACTGACTCTACAAAATTGGCCATTATGTGTATGCCCTGGAATTTCTGACCTAGTAATAAGTACTACTGTTTACTTAATAATAAAATTTAATAACTTTACATCAAAACTTCCTAAGATGTCAAAAGGACTCATGAAGCATCTTCTAACATTTGCATTATAGATCAGATTTCTATTTTCTTCTGAAAAGTAGCTGACCTTTCTTTTCCATAACTAGCTATATTCTAAAAGTAGACTTAATACAAATGTACAACTCAGACTTTTATGATCATCTTATAATACAGGCTCTAGAAAGCATGTAAGTCAAAGAATTAACTCCCAATTCTAACCTATCACAACAAGAGATAAAAGATACTTTCAGAGTAAGGACAGTTTTTATTTGCTATGGTAACATTCAATTCACATTTGAAAAACATTAAAAATAACTTGTATATGCTTCAACACAATCCTACTGTTCTGAGTTAAATATATTAAGACAAACTCACATTACCATTTTTCAGAAACAAATTCTGGATTACCAAGTTAACCCAAGACTTCCTATTTTACCACAAATTCTACATTTTATGTAAAGTAAATTTGTGTCTACTAATGCTGTTTACAAATAAGCCTACCACTTAATTAGTATCAGACCACTAGTGAAGACTGGCAATGAAAATCTAATATGTATGGTCTCTACTATCAGTTATATAAGAAATTCAAGTCTCACGAGCTTTAGGTTTATTTCCATACATACTTATTCCATGCAATTGCTTGTAGATTCTGTTTAAATATTCTCTGAAAAAAAAACTTTCCTGAGTAGGTGACTAAGCTGAATACAACCATTTCAAACCACCACCTGTTTACTGACCTTTGGCCGCAAATGTCAAAATGTTTCCATCCTCTTTCCAGACGCAAACAACAGACAAATTATTTTTTGATAAACTCTAGTATTTATTAAATTATAAATTCTGTAATCAAAAAGAAAAATGCAGGTCAAGAGAAACCTCAAACTACAAGGACTAGACAGCAAAGCCTATGGGAAACGCCATGAAGTATGTTACAGACAAGATTCTGAAACGAGTTATTAGCTGTTTTCTTTACATTTCCATTTCAGTAACTTTAGTATTTAACAGCTGTTATTCATCTATTTTAGAATCCCAAATTCACATTTATTCTCACATTAATTAAGCTTCCTGTTCATACCAATACCAACATCTCATAGATGCCAAATTTGAGTAATGGTTTTACTTCAATCCATGCAGAAAAATAAGACACAACGCAAGAGTCAGATGAGGACTGTTAATGCACAGATAATACACACATGTTGGCCAAAAGAACTGAAGAAATTTTAAAAATATATAAAATAAACAGATCTCAAGAAAACTGGGTTATTACTAAACCGCTCTCAACTATTAACGCCAAGTTCCTTATATTAAATAAATTCCTCAACAGACATGTTAGACATTTTAATTACAAATCTGTCCTCCCTATACCCTTACCCACCCCAACTCCCAAAAATGCACTACCAGGGATGAGTATAATGTTATGTGGGCAGAAATTTACAGATAACCATTTTAACTTTGAGCATGGAGCGGAAGACTTTAAACTTCAGTTACTGTGCACTGTCCATCGGGCCTTCTAGATCTGACACCAGCATTCACTGTTCCACCCCCTGCTGATAGATCAGTTCCTGATCGATCTGATCGATCAGATACTGTCTGGTTTGCATTAGGAACCAAAAGTCTCTGTTGGGTCAAGGAGTGTTGTGGAACAAGTGCAGATACATCCTCACTATCACTACTGGCATCTGATTCGGTTTCTTCAATGGAGGTGTCTGGTGCCGGTACCCTGCCTGAAGATGGCGATTCACGTTCTTCTTCTCCTTCCCCCCTATGACTCCTTTCAGCTATGCTGTCTCCGCTGAGCTGCAAATGAGCAAAAGAGTCTTCCAGAGAAGTGCTTGCATCAGGGGATGGTGTTGCAGGGCTTGTTAACTGACCATCTACTGATGTCAGGGGCCTTACAGAAGACACTAGAGGCTGAATGGAAGAAGCTCCACTCTGTGCTGATACGCTGTCCGCTCCGTCAGCAGAGCTCTCTCGTGCTAGGTTTACGGTATTAGCGTCACAGTCCAGCCTAAGTCCAGCTACTCCCTTCTTTGGTATATCTATTATATCCCGCTTAATCTTCCTGCGACGTCCATGTTCGTTTCTCCTGTACTGAACCATATTTTCAAGATCAGCAACATACAGAAACCCAGCAATTAACATTTCAGTGCTCTTTTTACCTTTGGAAAAAGCGTCTTCCAGTTCTCTACTAGTGCGCTCATCATACTGCCACCACCCATTTCTTCCTTCGTAATACCATGCATATTCACCATTTCCTCTACTCGCGGCCTTGAGTTCTTCTGGTGACAATAAGGTTGGCTTGTCAAGGAAATCTTCAGGGATTTCTTGTCGACAGAGGGCACATCGCTTTCCAAGCCATGAAGCTCCCTTTACACACAGATAGCAGAAAACATGCTTACAAGGCAGACTGACTGGGTGAACACATGTTTGCAGACAAATGGCACATTCAGGGACAGTTAGAGAAGGTGCAGTATTCGCACAGGACTCATTCGCTTTCCTGTTCGTAGGAAGCATGTTTATTGAGTGATCAATTTCACCACAGCCAGCCATCCTAAGAAAAGGGAAGAAAATACATGTACTATTAAAATTGTATTTCAACTCTTCCAATATAATTCAACAATTCATATTATTATTAAGCATCTATTATATACATGTGCTACATAGTGGACAATGGGAAAACAAAAACGAAAGCCCACCTGCTTATGGAGAAGACTGACATTAACAAAATAAACACACACATGGATGTTAACAGTGCAATTCTGCTAAGTGCTAGAAATGAGATGTACATGGCAGTGAGCCCTAGATCTAGATTTCTAACAGTTGATTTTAGGTTTCTTCCTGGATGTCTTGAGAGCAAAAAGGAAAACTGAACTCATTATCTGTTTCTTCCTTATTTACTCCATAAAAGCTCCACCCCAAACCCCATGACACCATTATCCACCTTTTTCAAGCCAGAAATCCATCACTGAAACTGCCCTTCTACTCCTTGCATCTAAAACATCAGCAGGTCTTATCAATTTTATCCTAAGTATCTCCTGAATCCACCTACTACACATTTCTACCGTTCCCTAGCCACCAAGTAAATACTGTTTATCAAATAAGTGAAAATGCCTTTTAACTGGTCTAGCCTGACCTCTTGCTTAAAAAGTTGATTTTAGGATAGACTAGGACCTATAAGCCCTGCAATAGTCCTGCCCCCCACCTCTCACACTGGCCTCATCTCTATCAGACTTCCCCTTGATCAGGCTTCCAACCACACTGGCCGCTCCCTTCAGTGGGTTTTCTCTATATGAACATTTCTTTACTTCCTGCCTTCCACATCGCCCATGGACTGACTACTACCCATCTTATCCCTCTTGAGGAAGTCTCCATGACTAGGTCAAATCACCCTATTTTTTTTTTCTTTAAATACCTTATTACCATGTACTTCTTATTCCTAGTACTCATTAGAATTTCAGGGTTACATTTGTATGTATGTTTATTTGGTTAATTTAAGTCTTCCCCATAAGCAGGTGGGATTTGTAAAGACAAGACACAGATCACTGGCTCGTCTCTGTATTCCCATACAAGACCTGGCAGAGAGAGAACACTCAAATATTAGCTAAGAAAATGAATGTTTTTCAGTGGAGAATATAGTACCATCATATAAAATAGATGTTTTGAGGGGCGCCTGAGTGGTTTGCTTCCCCCGCCCCGCCTGCCTCTCTGCCTACTTGTGATCTCTATCAAATAAATAAATAAACAAACTTTAAAAAAAAAAAAAAAAGATGTTTTGAGTTTTATTTTTTAAGATTTTTATGTATTTGTCAGATAGAAAGCATGCATAAGCAGAGGGAGTGGCAGGTAGAGGGAGAAGCAGACTCCCCACTTAGCAAGGAGCCCCATGCAAGGCTCAATCCCAGGACCCTGGGATCATGACCTGAGCTAAAGGCAGAGGCTTAACCGAACCACCTGAATGTCCCTTTTATTTTACTTTAAATAACATTAATTTAAACCGCCTGGCTGAAAAATTTTTAATTTTTATTTATTTATTTATTTTTAAAGATTTTATTTATTCATTTGACAGAGATCACAAGTAGGCAGAGAGGCAGGCAGAGAGAGAGAGAGAGAGGAGGAAGCAGGCTCCCTGCCGAGCAGAGAGCCCGATGCAGGGCCCGATCCCAGGATCCCGGGACCACGACCTGAGCCAAAGGCAGAGGCTTTAACCCACTGAGCCACCCAGGCACCCCTGACAAATTTTTTTAAAGAATTTACTTGTATATACCTTGGGAATGTATAAAAATTCTGTCAGTGCACTTAAAGATCAACCCAGAAGCAGCACACTGAAGACTATAATGATAAATTGCAGATGGCCAAGGGAGAAAGGTGACGTGCAATAAGGCAGCTATTATACAATGAAACCACTGCTAGATAAGAAATCTAAAAACCTGATTCTCCCTCTTCCTTACTCTTCAGCACCCAGTTAAATCCAGTCTAAATTTCCTTACCTACAAATCTGAGTTTATAAAACTCAAGTGAGAACAGCCAAAAACCACAAAAAACACAAACACCAAACAAAAATACTTTGTAATCACTAAAACTTCACAAATGTTACAATCCTGTAAAAAGGGAGAAAATGACATGAATGTTGAAACTGCCCGAAAGGGAAAGGAGCAAGGTTTGTTAAACTGGATGATACTGGGCTTAAACACTCACATAAAATTTGTTAATTTCTGCGCCTTATTGAGTCATATGAACCTTTATTTAAAAATTACCATAGTCCATATATGATGCTGAGGTTTTTTCCTTTTCCTTTCCTTTCTCTCTTCTTTCTTTGACAGAGAGAGAGAGATTGAGGGAACACAAGCAGGGGGAGTGGGAGAAAGGAGTAGCAGGCTTCCTGCTGAGCAGGGAGGTTGATGTGGGGCTCGATCCCAGGACCCTGAGATCAGGACCTGAGCTGAATGCAGACATTTAACAACTGAGCCACCTAAGTGCCCCACAATGCTGAGTACTGAAGGACCTAAAGATACATGCCTACTTTGTTAAATAAGGAAATACACATGCAAGCAAAGCAGATAATCACAGTATCATAATATGGCCTAATTCCTGCAATAACATGTTGGGATCCTTATAAAAAGTAATAATGAGGGGGCGCCTTGGTAGCTCAGTTGGTTAAGGCTCTGCCTTTGGCTCAGGTCATGGTCTCAGGGTCCTGGGATGGAGCCCCGCCTCGGGCTTTCTGCTCAGCGGGGAGCCTGCTCGCCGCCTACCCTACCCTGCTCCGGCCTCCGCCTGCCTCTCTGCCTACTTGTGATCTATCTCTGTCAAATAAGTAAATAAAATCTTAAAAAAAAAAAAAAAAAGTAATAATGAGAGAGAGGTTAGAAGATGGACATGGCTATAAAGTATGGGGTGCAGAGGTGTCTGGGGAGTGGAAGAATTTGAAGGCAGAGACACATACATGGCCCTGGGTCATATAAGCAATGGAATAGGCAAGACATGAAGTTACAAAGGTGATCAGAAGCTAAATCATGAAAGTCTTTTTGTGCCTGGCTAAAGAAACATCTGATTTGATTTTTATCCCATAGAACTAGGAAACCCAGATATTTTATAAATGTAATCCTTTTTTAAATTTTTTAAAGATTTTATTTATTTATTTGACAGAGAGAGATCACAAGTAGGCAGAGAGACAGGCAAAGAGAGAGGGGGGAGGCAGGCTCCCCGCTGAGCAGAGCCCGATGTGGGGCTTGATCCCAGGACCCCGAGATCATGACCTGAGCCAAAGGCAGATGCTTAACCTACTGAGCCACCCAGGTGCCCCAACCTAGATATTTTAAAAGGGCAGAAAATGATAGAGGAGTGCACCCAGTGATATGTAAAAAGACTGAGAAACAGAGGTGAAGGTCTCACAGAGATGGGCAACTATTAATTAACTGCTGCTTAAAATGAATGACAGTCTCTCTGTACCACTGATTCTGCTGTTTTAAACAAGAAATAAGAATTTCTGCCTTTTTCCAAGATCAAGCATTCAAAATTGGGTAAAGTCGTTACAAAAGTTATAGTCAGTAAAAATAGTTATGCTCATCAAAACTTGAGAAACAATCCTCTTAGGCTTTAAATCACAGCACATCCAGTCCAACAATCTATTCTCTTACTGCTTTCTCCTGTGTCCTTGGTTCTACAATACACAAGGTTCAAAATGATAGCAAGTTTTGGAAAAGATTGTTTATCTGTCTAGAAAAGGAAGTGGCTCGCAGTCTCAGTGGAAAGAACAGATTACTATGAAATACTTGATTTCCAAACCTTTTTTCAACCTTTAATTCCATTTCCAATCAACTCCTTTACCAGAAACTCTAGGTTACACAAACTAGCAAACTGTAACTTTTTCCCAACCTATGTTAAGTTCTACCAGATAGGAACTCTTACATGTGGTAGGCACTTAAAAGAGCTTCAAAATATTTTGAAATAAACACTTGCCTTCAAAGATCTTGTCACTTAACAATCTAAGTGAAGCAACTGTTTAATCAATGCTGTCCTCCTATTTCCCCAGAAAGAACTGGCCGGGCACAATACATTGTGTTAGGCTCCCTACAACTCATATGTATTTCTTAAATACAAAATCTTAGTACTTCCCAAAATGACAAGAGATAGAATACCACATATTTCGATTTACCTTTGGCAAAAGATTCAGAATACTTTTGTTTGTTCCAAGAAACTTTATACTGCGGTAACCGTCTATGTACATTACTTTCAATTCTGCCAAATATAAGCAGTACCTAATGTACCTGTAAGAGGTTTTTTAAAAAATCACACACTCACACCATGCTTCTGAGTCTTCAGCCTTCTCACCAGTAAAGTTGGGATAATTCACATTCAATTCAAAATTATTGTAAATTGAATAAATTAAATGAAAGTATAAACCTGAATATGAAAACCTCTTTTAATTCATCAGGTCCTACTGCTTTATTTAAACCTCAGTATTACTTTAAACATTTTGGGAACAGAAAGAACTAAAATTAGATACAGAATGGGAGCGCAAGTATTCTTACATATCTTTCAATTTAGGTTAAATAAATCAACTGTTAATGAAATTCTTTTTTTTTTTTTTTTAAGATTTTATTTATTTGAAAGAGAGAGCAGGAGGGGAGGGAGAAGCAGACTCCCTGTGGAACAGGGAGCCCAATTGCAGGGCTCAATCTCAGGACCCCAGGATCATGACCTGAGCCCAAGGCAGATGATTAACTGACTGAGCCATTCAGGCCCTGCACCCCTCTCCCCCCACTTTATTTTTTAAATTTTATTTATTTGAGGGAGAGTATTGTTTGAAATACTTTACATCTAATCCTCAGATTACCCTATAAAATGGGTCCACTATTTTCCTCATTTTACAGATAAGGAAAATGAGATATAGAAAGCTCAGGTGATACGCCCAAAGTCACAGGCTCCATTCGTAAATGACTGAGCCAATTCCAAATCTATGTTTCAAACCCAGATGGACCAACTTCAGTCTGCACTCTTAGCTACTAATGAATGCCTCCATGATAAATATGGCCATGATAAAATATACTACCCAAGAGGAAATGCTGCAAAGACCTTGTACATTATGTTATCTTAGTAAACTTAAACATTTTCTCTAAATACCAATGGTTTTGAACATTTTATTTATTATGTATTTATTTTTAAAAACTTTATTTGTCCGAGAGAGAGAGAGAGAGAGAGAGAGAGAATGTGAGCGCGTATGTGAGCACAAGAAGGGGGAGTGGCAGGCTGAGAAGCAGGCTCCCTCTGAGCAAGAAGCCCAATGCGGGGCTCAATCTCAGGGATTATGACTTGAGCTGAAGGCGGACGCTTAACAAACTGAGCTACCCAGGTACCCCAGGTTCTTAAACATTTCTAGATTACAGCATTATTAAGAACAATCTGATGAAATGTTACATATAATTTCAAAGGGTTCAGGATCTCTATGAAGCTGGTCTACATATGAACTCCTAAATAGGCAAAAGGAATTCACTGAAAGGTTTTATGTAAGGAAGTGATAGGCTTAGTTGTTTATTAAAATCATTTGGACAGCTTTTTGGAGGAAGACTCAGTGGCATGGGGCAAAAGAAAGTAGGATTTATAGTAATTCAGATAGAAGATAATGGGAGGGAGGATGCAGATGTAAGGTTCCAACAAATGAATATAAGAAATACTTAGGAAATGGAAGTATTTGCTTTCTGATCATTGATGGCATACCCATCACGATTCAGAATCTGAGAAGAGAGTACAGTTTCAGACATAATGACTTTGAGATACTTATAAGATCTCTGGATGAAGACAGGTAGTTGACAGCTCAATTTACTAGACTGGTACTCTGAAGAAATCTAACCTGAAAAAAAGTCTGATGAGTCACCAATACATGGTTCTTTATGGAGACACGAAAATGAGTGAATGCCCAAATGAAACCTGTAGAGAGAGCAGACAAAAGGCCCAACCACAGAACCTTGGATTATTTCAGTGTTTACTAATGAGGCAAATTAGCTTACAAAAGATATTGAGAAATGGTCGGAGAGAGATGGGGAATAAAGAGACACCACCACCAAAAAAGCTCCAAGGGAGACCTTTGAAAAAAAGACGGGTCAAGCAAGGAGAAGACTTAATAAAAGTTAACTATTAAACGCATGAAAATTTCCACTTTTATAGTGAAATGTATGGTGTAAAAGTTGTAAGCAACACACATAGCTATTTTGATTTCCCAGAGACTATCAATCCTCCTATCAATAACTCTTCACTCAGTCAAGACAACTTCCTTTCCCTATTCCCCCAAAGACTATTACACAACTTCTCCAACTTCTTAGTTTAGAGATATCCTGGACTCCGTTATCATTCAAAAATTAGTAAGGGTGAATCCCTGAAATTTATCTTTATCCTTACTCTACCTTATCATCAGTCCTCTTGGCTCAAGAGAGAGTACTGCTAGTTGTTTTGAAAAGCTAACCCTCCTCAATTTCTGGTGTTAGTACCATCCCAATTCCCTCAAGATTTTGGTTCATATTCTCTACCCCTAAATTTCAGTATCAACTACCATGCTTAGTTTAATGATCTCTGTTCTCAATAGACTTGATTCCACTGCACTGAAAGGTATGACCACCAACTCTTTTTCTAAAACTTTATACTGTGCATTTCCATGATGGTACTTTCTCCTAATTTTTCTTTCTATTTTATTGTTTTCTCTTTTCTCTAGTTGCCCTTAAGTACCAGTATTCTTCACAAAGGTGCTGTCTGTGGTCCTATTTTCACACTATATTCTGTGTCTACACAGTCTACTGAATATTTCAAATTAATACATATACTACCACGATTCCAAAAATCTAATATCCAGAACATGCCACCTGTATTTCCAATCTGTATTCAAAGAATTTACCTCAATATTCTCCAAGAACCTAAAATAAAACAGGACTAAAATCAAAATTTCTGCTCTCCTAAACATTCATTCTCTTTCCTGTTTTTGATCTTGCCTAAAACTCGGAGCCATTCTGGATGCTCCCTTATTCCTTAGCCACTTCTCTTTTCGGTGACAGAAACCTTTAGAATGTATGCCCTTTATTCCCAAAGCCTGTAATCCCAATTCTGGCTTCTTGGATACACTCTTGTACTAACCTCCCAAGTGGACTCCCTGACTTCGGTCCTTTCTCCTCCTCATGCCTTTTTCTCAGTTTAATCATGTCTAATTAGTCTTCTTTCCAATCTTCAAGTTTTCTACTGCCTACATTATCTAATCCAAATTCCTAAGCACTGGCTTCCGAGTACATTGACATAAGCCTTTAGAGTAACGCAGACTTAACTAGAATCCTGGCTCCATCATTTATTTTTAATACATGGACCTTGGAAAGCATTTCCCAAACCTCTCCAAAAGAAAGAATTAGCTGGTGTGCTCTACCCTGGAAATTCGCATATATCTGCTTTACAGTCTAATAATCTGTGTTTTTAACAAGTTTTTAAACAGAGAAATTTGGAAAACACTGACCTAGGGCAAATGATTCCATCTTTCTACTTCTGTTTCTTCACCAATAAATAAGCTATTATCATTTTTCACAGTAATTAAATTCAATAATCTAAATAAAATACCCAGTAAGCTCCTAGCAATATAGGAGGTACTCAATACTCACTCCCTTTACCAACTCTGACATCTCTTCCTATCTACCGCACTTTGCCACATGGGATTGCTCCCTGACTCCCCTAAGATACCCTGATATTTAGGGAGCTGTGCCCCTCCCTCATTCCCCTGACTTGAAAAACATTTCCTAATTTTCTCAGCTTGTTAAAATTCTGTTTATTCTTCAAGATCAGGCTAAAAGTTCTTCTCACTCTGGACCATCAGAGGGACTAAATCCTCTCAGTTCCAAAAGCATCTTATTATTACCTCAATATGGCATTTCTTCCACTGTTTAATTAATATTTATGGTTCACTTCCTAGACCACAATCTAGCTCGTTGATGACCAGCACCTATAATATTTAACCTACAGGATTTCAACACACACACACACACACACACACACGGGCAGATAACATATGAATAAGATTAAATAAAAGACATATTTGCCCCAATTTTATTTATTTATTTTTTAAAGATTATTTATTTATTTGACAGAGAGAGATCACAAGTATGCAGAGAGGCAGGCAGAGAGAGAGAGGGAAGCAGGCTCCCTGCTAAGCAGAAACCCCGATGCGGGACTTGATCCCAGGACCCTAAGATCATGACCTAAGCCAAAGGCAGCAGCTTAACCCACTGAGCCACCCAGGCACCCTATTTGCCCCAATTTTAAAGAAAAATGCTTATAGGTTTCACTTTTCTTTTATCAGATTCTCAACACTAAGAACGATACTGCCATACTTTTAATATATAATTAAAGCATCATATTGAAGTAGATAGCAATAGTTACATGTCAACCTGAAATAACATGTGAAATAATACCTAGAGGTTGGATAATGTTCATATTAACTTGGAAGACAGAAATATGTTCATCATGTAAAAATATACATCAAGAATAGAATGACATTCAAAATGGGCAAAATCATGGTAATGTAATATTTTAAATCATATTTCACAAAAACTAAACAATAGGAAAAACACAACTGGTAAAACTGGGGGCTAGAGTGAACTCAATTAAAATGCAGTAATATATTAAATTTTTTAAAAATCAACTAATCACAATCCGGTGCTTAGGTGGTGCAGCTGGTTAAATGTCTAACTCGTGGTTTCAGTTGAGGTCGTGATCTCAAGATTGTGAGATCAAGCCCATGTCGAGCTCTGCACTCAGCACAGAGTCTGCTTAAGACTCTCTCTCTTTCTTTGCCCCTCTCTCCCCTACACTCTCTAAATCTTTATTTTAAAAAATCAATTTAAAGAACACTTCAATTTAGCTAAACAAGCTTTTAATAACTAGTATTTTTAAGTCCTGTTAAGTCCCTCTTATTTATAGAATGTGATACTGTCTGCCTAGTTTGGTTTTTAAGTAAATTAGTATGAAAAGAGAAAGTAGAACCTAGAAGATCTAAAAATTCCCAGTTTTTTAGCCTTCTATGAGAAAATTCTTTTGTCTTGTTTCATTGACTTTTATAGAAATTTCTCCTAATAAGCTTTCTGGATATCTACATTAATAATAATTTAACGTGAATAAAATTACTAACTCAATAAAACATCTAAAACAATACAAAATGCTCATTTTGTATAATTAGGACTAAATATAACATACTTGGCTAATTGCATTTTATCAACTGCATCTTTGGGACAAACCATGATGACATACTTACATTTCTATTACAGATCCCACAGCTGTCTGTCACAAAAATAAACAATCATCTTCACAGGCAGTCAAACAGTGTGAGGTATTTTGTCTTCCATGGCTGGTTCATTCTGTGCTGCAAAAGAAATTATTTCATCAACTTCTACAAAGATTAAGATCAGTAAAAGTCAATTATGTACAATCATTTAACAAAATTCAGTGGCAAATTTTATCTTAAAAATGAGAAAATTTCAAAACAAGGATACCAGCTTTCACCACTGCTATTCAACACAGTACTGGAAGTGCCATTCATTTCTTACAGGCTACTCCAAACAGAAACCGCCCATTGCAAAAGAATGAAGTTGGATCCCTACTTCACACCACATACAAAACAAATTCAAGACAGACCAACTACCTAAAATGGGATAAAACCACACAACCCTTAGACGAAAACAGACGGGTTTATCTTTAGGAAGTTGGGTTTTGCAATGGATTCCTAGATATGAATGACACCACAAGCATGGGTAATAAAAGAAAAAGCAAATGGTGGACTTCATCAAAACTAAAACTTCTGGACGTTAAAGGACATTGTCAAGCAAGTTAAGTCAACCTACAGAATGGGAGAGAATCTTTACAAATCATGTACTGGTAAAAAAACAAAACAAAACAAAAAACAAATCATGTACTGGTAAGGATTTCATATCCACAATACATTAAAGAATGCCTACAACTCAACAACAAAAGGACAAAGAATTTTTTTTCAATGGACAAAAGATACTTTTTCAAAGAAAAAGATAAATAGATAAATAAATAGATACTTCTTCAAAGAAGATGTAGAAACCGCCAATAAATACAAGAAAAGATGCTCAATATTATTTGTTATCAGGGGAAATGTAAATCAAAACCACACGAACTGCTGCTTCACATCTGTTAGGATGGCTATAATTAAAAAAAAAGGAGGGGGGGGGACAGGAAGCATTGGTGAGAATGTGGAAAACTGGAACCCTTGTACACTACTGATGGGAATGAAAACTAGTCCAGCCACTGTGACGTTTGGTGGTTCCTCAAAAAAATTGAACAGAATTATCATATAATCCAGCAATTCCACTCCCAGGTAAATACCCAAAAGAATTGAAAACAAAGACGGAAACAGATACTTGTACACCAATGCTCTCTGCAGAATTATTCACAAAAATCAAAGGTGGACACAACCCAAGCACCCATCAACAGAAGAATAAACAAAATGTGGTATACAAATACAATGGAGTATTATTTACCCATAGAAAGAAAGGAAGTTCTGATACATACTATAACATGGATGCACCTTGAAAGTATTTTGCTAAGTGAAATAAGCCAGACACAAAAGGACAAATACTAGGATTCCACTTAAATGAAGTATTGAAAATAGGCATATTCAGGGGCACCTGGGTGGCTTAGTGGGTTAAGCCTCTTCCTTCTGCTCTGGTCATGATCTCAGGGTCCTGGGACTGAGCCCCTCATCGGGCTCTCTGCTCAGCAGGAAGCCTGCTTCCCCCCTCTCTCTGCCTGCTGCTCTGCCTACTTGTGATCTTTGTGAAATAAATAAAAAAAAATCTTTAAAAAAAGAAAAAGAAAGAATATAGGTATATTCAGAGACAGAAAGTAGGTAAGTTACCAGGGGCAAGGGAGAGGAGCAAACAGGGTTACTGCTTAATGGATACAGAATTTCTGGTTAAAATGATGAAGCTGTGGAAATGTATAGTAGCGATGGTTGCACAACATTGTGGATGTAATTAATGACAATGAGTTGTACATTTAAAATGGGGAAGATGGTGAATTTTATGTTATTTATATTTTATCACAATAAAAATGTTTTTAAAGTCAATCAGTTTCTATATGGACAAATTAGCCCACATGCAATGTATTCCATAGCCACTGCCTTTCTACAAGAAAGTAGTGTGTGAAAAGACAAGGCCATCACATTAACTAGAACCTCCGGCTATGTATATGTATATCCAAGTTTACAATTGTTAAACCAAACTTCTCCCAAGATGCCTCTTATTCAGGGAATCCAGAAGCACCAACCAAAACATTTCAGCCATTAATCCTTCTTTTAGTATTCTCTCCTGCCACTTCACCATGTCCAGTGCCAGAGGCACATCACAACACAGAACTCAGAATCAAGCAAACATAAGGACTAAAAAGACTGTAAGCCTCACCGTAACAGCAAGAGGGAAGAGTCGAATTCTTCCAGTTCCATGTGCCTCTCACAATATAGGGGTTTTAGTGTTTAAAGATAAATTATATTTCTTTTATAGAAATTTTTCCCGGTGAGATTTTAATATGAGCCAGCTTATCCTACTTAATGTTTAACATTACAATCATCTGTTTTAGAACCAGAGGATTTTCAAAAGTGACTCAAAAAAAGTTTCTAAATAACCTTTTCGTTATACAGACTTTGGAAACTTAGTCCACACATTATATGGACTCCATTGTCCTGACCACCGCCCGTACTCCCCACCACAAACCCTTTTACTTTACCCTTTAGGTGCCTACAACTTCCATGGCACCACAGGAGATGTCATTCATTTCTCTTCTACAGGTACTCAAAACAGAAACTGCCCATTTTTACACACAGGACAGGAGGAAACATTCTACTATTCTATCATTATTACTCTTAACAAGAACAATATTTCTTTGAAGGCTCACCACTAACTATGTAATTACCTACAGCTCTTCTAGCTTAACCTTTAAGGCAGTGACTTAATTTTCACTATTCATCATCCTCTCCATCCTAACTTCTGACACATTACTGTGAACCAGTTTAAATATGACCCATTCCAACTCCTAACTAAGAGGTTCTTAATCTAGCCCCACTGAGGCTGCTTATTAGAGATATACATTCTCGGGCCCTAACCCGGGACACTCTAGGCCAGTAGACCTGGATGGCGTTTAAGCCGGGAATCTCACCTTAAGTGAAAGTGATGCAGGTAATCCATCAAATCCACTTTGAGAAAAACTGTACTCCGTTTTCAATTCCTATTATCCTAAATTCAGTAAATTTCATCTCCCTGTCCATCCAGCAAAAAAATATGATGATACACGTGGAACTATAAATCACCTACAGTGCTACCTCTCTAAAATTGTAATCTCTTAGATTACAAACTCTGGTCCTTCCAGCTAACTTACTCATGCCCACAACTCTTTAATTTCACAAGGACCTCTAGTTTCTTGACAGCCTTCTTTTCTTAGGCAGTTGACAGTCTCGTTTCTTTTCCTGCCCAATCTGGAACCCAATCATTTTAACTTCTTTCTTAATAGAATACTTGTCTTTCACATCTGTCTCTCGTCTAAACATTCTCCACAAACCCCCATGTCTGCACACATCTTACAAAGTGACATCTCCGCTTCCATGCTTTAATCAAGGAATGCAGATAGAGGAAAAACAGAAAATCCTTTTCTCATCTCTCATCTCATTTCTCATCTCTCCAACCAAATTCTGTCAACTTTTATCCTTAACACCTTTGGAATCTATCCTCTACTCTCTTGCCATTGCTAGTGTCCTCAGTTTAGATATGTATCACCTCTCATCTGAACTACTGTTCAGTCTATCATGCTTCAGTAACACCGCTCAAATTTAAGCCCCTGAGTGATATGCTGAAAAGGCAAAATGGGCCTCCCATATGTGAAGCCCCATTTTGGTTCTTCAATCTATACAATAAAGGCAAAGCTCCTAAGGACAGAATTCAAAGGCTTTTGACCTCAAACCTAAATCTCTCTCTAGTCTTACTTATCTCCTACCACCACTCTCACAGATTCATAACCTAGTTGTACCAAATTACTCATACTTCCCTAAACCTCCCCTTTGTAGTGTTGTACTTCCTCCTCCTAAAACAATCTAGCTCTTTTACAGCTTATGAATTTTACTATACTACCACTTTCTCTGACTATCTCCCAAAATTTGTTCCCTCAACTATATTTTGTACATTCTCCTATTACTGTATGGGGATAACCCATACACTGAAATTATTTGTTTGCTTTTAACTTTCTATTAAACCATCAACCTCCTGAAGATAAAGACTGTCTTTTATCTCTAAATGGTCAGTAAACTGCCAATCAGGTTTTGTTGACTTGAAGTGTTATTTCTTGGATGAAGGAATAACTTCTTAAAGTAACTGTTGAGAAAAATAAATACTGAAACAGATTTATTCACATAACACCATTTGAGTTCTGTGAACAAGCCAGCCACTAAAGATATAAAGATAACCAAGTTCTAATCATTTCTTTAAAGAGCTTAAAATACAACAGAGGGAAGTTAATACATTTACAAATATAAGATTCAAGCCATCTTTACATCTTTTGACAAGCACATCATTCACCTACAGCTTTGTTCACTGGCAATGAATTCTCCAGAATGAGGATAAAAAAACAAGAATAAAACCAGTTTTAGTAAATCTTGCAAGCTACAGTGACTTCTCCAATTCCTATATCCCATGGATAATTTTCAAGTGGACCCTAAATGGATAACAGTTAGGGGGGAGGAAAATAAACTAAAATCTATGTAGTATTCTAGATCCCAGCTATACAAACTGTGTCCCCAACAACTATATCAGCATTTACCTGGGAGTCCCTTACAAATGAAAAATCTGGAGCCCCATTCCATAGCAAGAATCAGATCTCCAGGTGGTTCATATGCATACTAGAAAGTTCATGAAGCTCTTGATAACCTTAAAACAACCCTGTATATATGACTATACCCATTTTATAAATGAGGAAACCCAAACCCATAAGGATTTAACCCCAAATCACAAAGCTATCAATATTGGGAGATGGGAAGTGTTTCTTTAAAAGTGTCTTAAAACACTTTTAAAGTGTTTCCTTAAAAAAAAACTTTTCTTCTTCGGTGTACTCTATCTCAGAGAAGAAGTCTAGAACAGCAAAACCAAAGAGAAATATGATGCAAGCCCCATTTGTAATTTGAAATTTTCTATTAGCCATATTAAGAACAATAAAACAGGTAAAATTAATTTAAATACTTTAACCCCAAATATTTAAAACATTACCACTTCCAAATTTCATATAAATTATAAATGTGGTATTTTATATTTTCATGTATATATTCTTTGAAATTTGGTATTTATACCTACAGCACTAACTCAGTTCAGACAAGCCACTTACCAAGTGTTCAACAGCTCTATGTGGCTAGTGGCTATCATATTGGGCAATGCCAGTTTAGAATGTCTTGCGTATTAACAATCTTTTGACATACCAAATTGGCAATTTATTACCAGAATTGCTGAATTAAGAAAATGAACTCCATGTTACTTTCTTCACACCTTTGCTGACACAGATAAAAAAGAAAACTGCATTTTGTGTTATAATCAAAACTGACTAGTTTCAGTGATACCAATTCTCCCAAGCTGATTCATCCACTATAACCTCTGAGAATTACAATGCCAAGTGGACATAAGACAGGGCATAGCATGTAAATAAATATTCAGAATGGTCATATGTAGTAGTCCTTAGAAAATTTCTAATTTGTAACTTAAGATTTTTTTTTTTTTAATGAGGGGAGAGGGAGGCTTTTCCTTTCATCCAAAGATGTAAGATAAAATAGTGAATTCTAACTATAAGCCAGAATTAATTTGGTAAACATAAATAATTAAAACATACATAATTCTTGCTTCAATGAATGATTTATAAATTATACACCAAACTCAATATAATTTATGAATTACTATAGTAAAATTTACCACACTATTTTGATATGCAAATACCAACTTTCTTTAGGTGAAAATTTGTACAGAAAAGAACTATTAGGAAGGTAATATAAAAAGAGAAAAGATTTGGGGCACCTGGGTGGCTCAGTGGACTAAAGCCTCTGCCTTCAGCTCAGGTCATGGTCCCAGGGAGGGTACTAGGATCAAGCCCCGAGTAGGGCTGTCTGCTCAGCAGGGAGCCTGCTTCCCTTCCCCTCTCTCTGCCTGCCTCTCTGCCTACTGTTATCTGTCTGTCAAATAAATTAAAAAACTTAAAAAAAAAAAAAAGAAAAAAAAAGAAATGATCTGAAACTACATTACATATTTCTGCCCCTTAACAATTCTAGGGGAAAAAGATGACAGACTAAATTTCAAAATATATGAGTTTAGAGACTGTCAGTGAATTTAAGTCATTTACCCACTCAACCAATTAGTAAATAAGTATAACTGAAAATAAAGTAATACCATACTATTTATAATCTGTGACCACTCAACAAATTCACACTTCTATTATCTGAATATGCTGTTATCTTCTCTGAAAATAGGACTAATTACAGTTCCACTTTTCAAGTCAGTCACAAAATCAAAAAACCACCATTTTTCTCCACATAACAGATTCAAATAAATGATTATCTTTTCAAAAGAACTTATCAAAGAAAAAGGAAAGTATATAATAGCTAAAATATCAAATTATAAGGGGTGCCTGGTGGCTCAGTGGGTTAAAGCCTCTGCCTTCGGCGTCCTGCGATCAAGCCCCTCGTCGGGCTCCCTGCTCAGTGGAGAGCCTGCTCCCCTGTCTCTCTCTCTGCCTGCCTCTGCCTACTCGTAATCTGTCAAATAAATAAAAATCTTAAAAAATACATCAAATTATAAAGATTTGAAGACTTCCTATATTTTTCCAATTACTGACAGCTATTTAATAAAAGTTTTTACTCTTTAATTCAAAATACACAAAACAGAAAATGTTCTCTATAAAAGCTAGCAGTGACAGAAAAGAAAAATACTTCAATGAACTTTCCAACTTGTGGTATACCAACTCAAAAAAAAAAAAAAAGGAAAAATCAAGACCAGTGAACGAAAAAATAGAGACGGGATATAATTTAGCAGATACATCTTAGTATTTCTTAAGAGTCTCAAATTGAGAGAGATACCTAAATGCCCTAATGTTTCCATTTTTTTTTTTTTAAAGATTTTATTTATTTATTTGTAAGAGAGAGAGAGTGAGAGCGAGCACAGGCAGACAGAGTGGAAGGCAGAGTCAGAGGGAGAAGCAGGCTCCCTGCGGAGCAAGGAGCCCGATGTGGGACTCGATCCCAGGACGCTGGGATCATGACCTGAGCCGAAGGCAGCTGTTTAACTAACTGAGCCGCCCAGGCGTCCCTAATGTTTCCATTTTTAGCTTTCCCTCTCATCCCCTGCTAAAACTCAGCTTACAGAAAACACAGGTCATACTGGGAAACAGAAGTCTTTAGTCAAAAATCATTTCAACTAAATGAGGGCCAATACTTGATATGATTTTATTTTACCCATGTGGAAAAGCCTCTGCGTGATATGTTTAGAAGGCAAAAGGAACTTCCAATATGCGAAGCCCCATATTGGTTCTCCAGCCTATACAATAAAGGCAAAGTGCCTAAGGACAGTATTCAAAGGCTTTTGACCTCAAATCTAAATCTCTCTCTAGTCTTACTTATCTCCTACCACAGCTCTCACAGATTCATAATCTATTTATACCAAATTATTCATACTTCTCTAAACCTCCCTTTTGTAGTTCTGTACTTCCTCCTCCTCGTATAATCCAGCTTTTATAACTTATGAATGCTACTATACTACCACTTTCTCTGACTACCTCCCCAAAACTGTTCCCTCCACTATATTTTGCATATTCTTCTATTACTGTATGGGGATATACCCATACACTGAAATTATTCAAGCCCAAAATGAAGCTTGAACTCAGGATCCTAAAATTAAGACCTGAGTTGGGATCGGGGTAGGACACTTAACCAAGTGAGCTGCCCAGGAGCCCCAACACTACACTATCTTAAAGAATTACTTCCTTTATTGTTTACTACTCCCCTTATAAACATTACTGTATGGCAATCTATGACCTTCACACTCGTCATATTCAAGCATTAAACCTTTACATCTCCCCACCAACTGTGGCCTCTGCATTTTATTTTAAGCAAAACATGAAATGTGACTGTGAACAAATACTGTCTTTTCATCTCATCAAACAGACATTTCAAAGCCTGCAGCCATTTTGTAAATGAGAAAGGCTCTGTTGCTAATTATATGTGTGACCCTGGTCAAATCCTAACTCCCATGTTATTTAACCCTTCTCTTTTTTCTGTAATTCTAAATGCTTTAACATAAATTTAACAGGTTTTATTTTAATTAATCCAAAGGCAGTAAGCCATAAACACTAAATATTCCATAAATAGGCACAGGTGGCTGTAGAAGAATGTTAATAAAATGGTTTCCATATCCACAAAGATTATTCCTTATCCAACCTGTTATTTCACAAATTCATGTTCCTTAGGCACAGTCAAGAACGAGGGAGGGGAATGTAAAAAAGGGTAGCACCCTCTGTTACTGACACTGGGGAAAAAAAAAAATCAACTACTCAGCTAACAGTTCATCAGGCATTTCATGCCAGTAAATGGCTAATACATAAAATAATCTCTAAACAGACTAATATTGTGAAAAGAAAAGACTAAATACTAACTTTTCCTTCCATATTAAGTTAAAAAATCATTTTTGGATCCATTAAAAAAAAAAATCTGTCAATTTGAATCTAACAATTCAAATCAGTGGAAACAAACAAAATACTTTACCAGTTGACACGCGACTCCTCAAAGAAAAACGCCATTTCTCTTTTTCATCCTGATGTCTGATGACTAGCTGTTTGGAAAAATAGTTTCCCTGATGATTATAATTCTACCAAGTTTTTAACACGCAGTATATAACAAAAACTTTCAAATGTTTACCATTATTTTAATTTTGCCTACAACTTACATTGGCCCATTTGAAAAATAAATTCTAAATTGAAGAGCTGGTTTAACAAAATGTTTCAATTTAAGATACACAAGGCTAAAACAAACACACCCAAAAATCTATTTCTAGTGTAGCATTCACTTTTCTGGTTTTCTCTTTAAATCTGCTTGACCTATTTTCATGTGTTTTTGGAGCACTCAGACACTCAAGACAAGCAGTATTTGCTGGTCATGAAAACAGCAGAGCCAACATCATAAATCCTATTATTTCTGTGGGGAATTTCTTCATGTGTCCTATATTCCACGTCTTTCTCAGAGTCTAAACATAGATTCATTTGCTAAAAAGACAAAAAGTCTTAAGTCCTCCAATTTCTGTAATTATACACTGTTTTCAGTGCCAATGTTATACTTTCTCATCCTATTTAAAAAGTACACACACGGGGGGGGGGGGGGGGGGGGCGGAGTGCAGCCAGGCACCTGAAATGTCAAGCTATAAAGACAATGCTTTTTCTACCATTTCTTGGCTTTATTCTTCCCTTAATTCCACCCTGTTCCAATATTACAAAAAAATTTACTTAAAATTTGAGTACTTTTCGAAATTTGGTTAAGTGTGACTAAACTGGCACTTAGGATAGAAAAATAAAAACATATACGAAATGATTAACAAGAGAAACCTCCAGTTGCCAAATGTGTGTGTAAACGCAAAACAGTTTTACAGACTTCTCTAGATCTACAGAAAATAAAACAGCGACAACAATGGAAGACCCGTACTCTTTCAGATGGGATGGGGTGTGGGGGGGAGGTAGGGAGAGAATTCGTACTCAGCAACCAGAACAAAGCAACAGCCTCCGCTTTTAAGATGCACTGAGGGTCTGGGTGGGGGGGGGCGGCTCAACTGGTAAAGAGATCTCTTAATTGTTCCGAAGATTATTACTCATCCAAACAACGAGAATACGCAGCGCTGGGCTTAACCAGGGCAAGGTGGAGGGACTGCTCTTCCTACTAGGCAAGACCCAGACACTGAGCAGGAGGAGGAGGGAGAGAGGGAAGAGAAGGAAGTAGCCAAAGACACTCCGGAAAAAGACAAAATACAGGGAACTGGACGCCCCGGCTGCGATCTGACCCAAGACCCGGGGAGAGGCCTCCACACGGGAGACAGGGCTCAGGACCTTCAAACCATAGCCGCCCTTAAATCTTGAGCACGGAAGGTCCCCCAGGAGAGGCCTGACACCACCACCAAGGGAAGAGAAGAGGAACCGGGCTGCCACCAAAGGCAGAGACGAGGACCCTGGCGGAAGAGGCTGCGCAGTAATGGCCGCTGCTCCTCCCCTCGCACCCCGACCGTGACCAGCTCCGGGCCGTCGCCCAGGGCAGGGGCTGCTGCTGCGGCGGCGGCGGACAACGCAGCGCCCGTCACAGTATTCTCGCCTGCGACAGCAATCAAGGTGGGGGCGGCGGGAAGAGCTGAACTGCCCCATCACGCCTGGGCGCCGAGAGCCGCGGCCGCGCCGGCCCAAGGGCGTCCACCTACGTACCGGCCCCTGACCTCGCCGCCGCCCCGCTCAGGCCCGGAGTGTCGGGCCGACCCGGAGCGCGTCGCTCCAGGAGGTGACACCGCGAGCCATCACGCCTTTCCCTGGGCTAGGACGTCAGAGTGGCTGACTTTGACCCTTCCCCGAAGAACCTCACCCTGACTCCAACCTGTCTAGCCGCAGTCGCGGCCGTCTCGCAGTCTTTCCTCCTCGGCCCCGGAGCCCGCAGCGGCCGGGAACGCGCTCGACGGTCACGTGACGGCCCGTCGCGTCGCGAGGGGGCGGGTCCGCGCGGGGCGGAAGTGGAGCCTCGTACTGGGGCGCTTGCAGTAGCCCTTCCGCGCGGTGTTTCTCCGCGACCCAACACTGAAGCGAGGGGTTGGGGATCTACTTGTTACTACCTTTGGAGACCTGCAGTTTCTGCCTGGATCGTTCTAACGGCTTTGTATTGTGCTTTATTTGTGATTAGGTACCGGAGATCGAAAGAAGGCGGTCCACCGGTGAGATGTGGGGCAAAGCGAGGAAGACGGGTGTAGAACCGGCAGGTGGTGCTGCTCAGAAACCCCGCTTCGAGACCCAAGAGAAGCCTTTGGGCGCCTAGCTGGATTTGGGGGTACAGAGTCCTGGCAGAGTACTGCTTGTTCTCATAACAGCCACAACGAAGGGGTTCTTTGAGAGTTGTAGTTAATTCACCGTCTGAAGGGCTGAGCAATTTAATCGAAGAAAATATATAGATCTTAATTTCCTTTTGGGTGGCTCAGTGGGTTAAGCCGCTGCCTTTGGCTCGTGTCATCATCTCGGGGACCTGGGATCGAGCGCCGCGTCTGGCTCTCTCCTCAGCGGGGAGCCTGCTTCCCTTCCTCTCTCTGCCTGCCTTTCTGCCTACTTGTGATCTCTGTCTGTCAAATAAATAAATAAAAATTCTTTAATTTCCTTTTGGACCCATTTTTCTTAGACTAGAGCATAGGTAGCTGGAGGAAGAGATTAGTCAGAAGAATCTAAAAAGGAAGGAATGGCTTATCTTGTTGCGTTCGTGTGGTTTTAACCGTCAAAACCGTGGCGGTATTCTCCATTATATTTTAGCATATACGTTGTCTTTCTCGGAACTGATTATATTTTCTGAATTTATAAAAAGGTGGAATAGCATGCGTTTTGTCTTTAAAAGAGTATATATTCCAACATTAAATGGCAGTATCTTACTTGCAGTGCTGCTGCATTTTGAGACATCATTAACTTTTAAGTTTGGAAATTTCTAGTGACTATATATGTAGACATGTTTTACATACTCTTTTATTCTGTAGTCAACATATTTCAAGGTTTTTATTCATATATATCAATGTATAACAGGTTCTTGAAGAGTGCCATCTAGCCCAATGATGCTTAGTGTAAGCAAAATAATGTTTTTTATAACGTCTGTAAGTATTACGATGTTGAAGAGCATGTTCTCCAGCTTTAAGCTTAATCCTCTGTCTTACTCCTTTATCCTACACACCCCACGAACAAGTAATACCAAAAATTTGACATATACTTGAAAATTCCAGCTTTAAGATATAATACTAACTGTGAACTGCACCATCCTAAGTGCCTTATACATATTAGCTCACAATAAACTATGAGGTAGGTACTATTGGTATTCCCATTTTACAAAAACAGACACTCCGGAATTTGAATTCAGGCAGGGACTGTAAGAGTTCACCTCATCTAATGCTTATTTTATCAATTAAGAAATAGATACCACAAGGTTACATGACTTAAAGACTTTCTTGTTCAAGGTAGAGTGGAGATCAGGACACAAGCATGTTTACTGATCCATAAATACTTTTTAATTTAGAAAAAGTTATTCACAAGTCTTCCATTGCCCCGGAGTGTATTTAGAACAGTTTCTGTAAATAAATATTATAACTGATATTCTATCTATCCGTTTGCACACAAGAAAGGAATTGACAAGAATCTCACTGCCGTGAGATTCAGGCTTCAAATTGTCTCTCAGCTACACCTATAATCTTAAATTGTATCAGTGAGAAGCTCCATCTTTCCATATCCAAACCCATCTTTAATTCCTCTTTCTCTTATGTCCCTTATCCACTTTGCTAATAATCTTGATTTTTCCTTCAAAATACATTCCGAAAATGGCTAGTTACCACTTGTGCAACCACCTACACCATCTCTTGTTTGGATTATTGCAGTAGCCCAGGGACTGGTTTTCTTGCTTCTGTTCTTGCCTTCCTCAAAGGGAGGTTTGGCTTCAACATAGAGACCAAGGTACACTTATTAAAAGAATGTCAGATCATGCCACTCCTCTCTCTGTTCATAGTCTCTCATGGCCTCCCAAAACAAAGTAAAAACCAAAGTCCCATACATGGCCCTAAGATCCCCCCGCCCCCCGTTACCTCTCTGACCTCACAAACTCAACAGCTTTCTGCTCCAAAAACACACTACGTAAGCTCTCAACCTCAATCTTGGGAGTTGCAGTTTTCTCTGCTTACAGTGCTCTTCCCTGTAATGGTTGCCTTTCTGTCTGTTCCCCAAAACCATCCTTTCAGTCAGTCCTCTTCTTGCTACCCTATTTTAAATCATGGCATCTCTTATTCCCAGTATTTCTTATCCCCCCCTTTACTTTTTTTTCTCTAATGCTTATCACAAAGTAAGGTATGATTTAGTTAGTTTATTTATCTTTATTCTGAGTCTCTCCACACTAGAACATAAATCTCTTCTGGGAAGGAATTTGTGTTCTCTTTTGTATCCTAACTGCCAGTAATAGGACCTGACATATTAGAGAAACTCTGTAAATATATGTCGAAAGAATGAATGAATAGTGCACACACATTTATATCCCAAACAACATATAAATGAATTAAAAACTCATTATTTGTCAGCAATTGCATATAAAGAGAATTGGATAATAGTATATACCCCATTTCTACCACCCACCTGAAACATACTGGTGAATTTCTATCTATAAATAATACACATGGTATAGCACTTCTCAATGTTGTCAAAAGTGTTTTAAAAACGGGCCACCTGAAACATACTGGTGAGTTTCTATCTATAAAATACTTCTCAATGTTGTCAAAAATGTTTTAAAAATGATTCATTTCTGGGGTACCTGGGGGCACAGTCAGTTGAGCATCAACTCTTGGTTGTGATCTGGTTGGTGAGATCCAGCCCAACACTGGGCTCTGTGCTCAGCTGGGAGTCTGCTTCAGATTCTCTCTCCCTTTCCTTCTGCCCCTCCCCCTCATGCTCACTCTCTCTCAAATAAATAAGTAAATAAATCTTTTTTAAAAAAGAGATTGGTTTCCAGTATTTGTTAAAATGCTCAAACTTTCAAGTGATTTAAAGAAATAAATCACTTTGTTCAATCACTGATTGATAATGTTATGGTCACTGGCATTCTGTTTTGATTCATTGAATCAAAGATAAAGGAGTTGGAACAGACTGCTACAAAGTGCTCATTATTCCTAACCTATTGTCTATTTTCCACAAGCACATATAATACTTTCATGAAAACCAGGTATTTCTCTGGGCACTCCCACTTCCTTCTACTGCCCTCCAGCACCCATAAGTGTTTGATGTTATCTGTTTTGCTTAATAATTAAAGTATTCATTTTGTTTAGTCAATATCTGAAGACATCCAGGAAAACACACATGAGAAAATAATGTTACAGTGAAAAATCTTTTGAAAACCACTGATGTACCTAGTCTAAGGGCACTGGTTTTTAAGCTGTTTTCTAGTATTCCCCCTATTACCTGGGGGACATCTCAGAGGGCTCCAGAGGTGAACATTATTTTGATAATAATACTAACACTCTAGCTGCCTGGTTCACTCAGTTCCCTAACCTCCTGTGCCTTTGTACATTGAAGTTTCCTGAGGTTACATGATGTGTGACGTAGCAACAGATCGAATGTAGAAAGATGTATTGGAATTTGGCTGTATCAATTAAGCCAGGCTAAAAAAAGGTTTACAAAACACAAGATAATGCCACTCTTCTCACTAAGTAAGCTTTTTATTGGATAATATAGTTTTTTATTAAATATATAGATATTTAAAATATTTAGATACTATGTTTACACTTAATGGTATTATTTTTTAAAGCTTTTTTATTAGAGAGAGAGAGAGTGTGTGTGCACACGTGCACAAGTGGGGGAGGGGTGGAAGGAGGTGAGCAGGGAGGAGACTCTCCACTGAGTGCAGAGCCCAATGCAGAGCTCAATCTCAGGACCCTAAGATCATGCCCTGAGCCAAAATCAAGAGTTGGATTTTTAAGCAACTAAATATTTTAGATAGTTCTCAGTTTTACTTTCCCAGTAGAATTCCCTTGTAAGTAATAGTAGGCAGTTTTACTCTGTTTTTCCTTTACCTAATGTGATAATCAGTGCTCTCTCTTTAACTAGTTATCAATGTTCCTACTGTGGCCCTAGAAGTTACAACCGAATTCTGACAATTGTATTCTTGGGAAATAATACAACACAAAGTGGTCACTGGGTGAAAATTTTACAGTTTGACTATAAAGTCAAGGCTGACTTTCCTCACTCTGCTTGTATGAACACATGATGTATATATTGATTTTTAGATGTCTTATATTGACAATATTAGCTATAATCTCCCAAATCCGTGCTTGTTTTGTTGGATGACGTGACCACTCATTGAGTATAGTTTTGAATGATAAGTGCTCTGTTTTATTTTTTTGACAGAATTATTTGTTGTTTTAAAGCTTGATTATTATTTTAATAAAACTGAAACTTAAACAGTGCACCTATTACATAAAAGGAAGTAATTTACATTCATATAGGCAGCAGATATGTTTTGCAATATCACATTTTCCTCAAAATGACTAGGATTAAGGAATCAATGTTAAATGGACTTATAATCATGCATTTGGGCTTTTGTTTATTTATGGAATCATATGCATAACAATTATCAGCTTAATAAAATGATAACCTAAAAAGTTGAAATATTTTTGCCCAGCACTGTATCAGTCAGGGGCCAATTTGGAACATAGAAACCACCTTATGTATTTCAAACAAAGGGAACTTAATGCAGTGAATTGCTTGCAAATTTTGAAAAAACGGAGGAGCCAAAGAAAGAAGAAGAGGGTTCTATGAAATCAGTAACTAGAAGGTCACTAAGCTCTCCTGAGGTTGAAGGCACAGAGGGCTTTCTAGGGTTCCTAAGGCCACTCGTATGTTCCTCAAGGCTGCTGGAGCACATCTGTTTGACCTGCTGCAATAGCAAGCCAAGAGCTCATAAGCCCACCAAGGCTGCAGGGATCCAGGGTCTCATGACCACCAGGACTTACCTACCATCGCTACTGCCAGAGCCAGGACCAAGAAAAAAATCAACTTTCCCCTTCCACCTCCTATTTGCATATGAGTGTCTTCCACTGGGTAGAACTACAGAGGAAACCAACAGTTAGCAGGTTCTGGAAAATGACTTTTTGGCTCCCTTAGATACCAAGCAATATAGAAGTGCCAGTGTGAGGCTGGGCATCAACAGATAAGGTATTTGCTGCTACTGTAACCAGTATTGAGTGTCCCCTTTTGTTCTTCCTCATTGTCCTACGGACCTTCCATATGGGGTCTATGAGATTCTGGGAAACGTTACACCATTCTTATAAATGGAGCATGAAACTGGACTAAGTCAGTGACTATATGCCAACTCCGGGCTAATGTCTATAAGATGTGGGCATTTGACCTAAGAGTGCTAGAATAAAATTCTGGTACTTTCACAGAGAGCTTTGGGATGCAGACCCTCTCCTTCAGATGGCATTAAGTATGGAGGCCACAGCTTGGGTTGCCTCCTTCGTGTTGTTACCATGAGGAAAACCAGCCTGAAGATGAAACTGACAGGGACAGAACAATCGGACTGATAGAATGCCAGAAGCCTCATTGAAGCACACTTCAAGGCTGCCTTTTTTCTAAAGTTCTCGATTATGTAAGCTCATATGGCCCCTACATTGTTTTAGTCAGCTTGAGTTCACTTTTTGCATAGTATTTGCAATAAAAGACATCCTGATAACACGATACAGTTCCTAGATCTGACAATAAAGAGTCTCATACTCTAGATGCAAACTTGTATTTCTGGCTGTCACTCTCTCTCATTCCTTCTAAACCCTTAGAAATAGGCAAACTGGAAAAAAAATCTGTTTTGTACAACTGATATCATCTTTCAACTTTTGATAGAGTACATAGCTTTTTTTTTCTTTAATAAACATAATGTATTTTTATCCCCAGGGGTACAAGGTCTGTGAATCGCCAGGTTTACACATTTCACAGCACTCATCATAGCACATACCCTCCCCAATGTCCATATCCCCACCACCCTCTCCCATCCACCCTCCCCCCCAGCAACCTTCAGTCTGTTTTTTGAGATTGAGTCTTTTATGGTTAAAATGAAAGAAGATGGGATTGGGAGGGAGACAAATCATAAGAGTACATAGCTTTTTAAAAAAGATGACAAGAAGGACAAAGTGCATCATATTTTGTTGATCAATAGATACACAATAAACTTTATATCCACAAGAGAAGAATATACCTTATATTCAAGTACCTGTGTAATAATTATGAAACAGAAAAGGAAAGAAAAGAAACTCATGTACTTAAACTACAAAGAATATTTCAATAAATTTCTCAGGTCATATTTTCTGATAACAGTGTAATTATACTGGATATTAATAACACTTAAATGGGGAAAAATTACCTATCATTTCAAAGTTTAAATCTCTAAATCTTGGGCCAACAATGAAATCAATATTATAATTTGAGACAATCTTAAAGCAAGAAAAACAAGAATCCAATGTGTCAGCATTTTTTTTTAATTTTTTTTTTAAGATTTTATTTATTTATTTGTCAGGGATAGAGGGAGAGAGAGCGAGCAAGCAAGGGAGACAGAGAGGCAGGCAGAGGCAGAGGGAGAAGCAGGCTCCCTGCCGAGCAAGGAGCCTGATGTGGGACTCGATCCCAGGACACTGGGATCATGACCTGAGCTGAAGGCAGCGTTTAACCAACTGAGCCACCCAGGCATCCCTGTCAGCATTTTTTTGAACATGGGCAAAACTTAAAAGAAAATTTCATAGTCTTATAATTTTCTATTACTAAGAATAAAGAATAAAAAGAAATTTTTTAAAAAGGACACAAGAATAGAGGAATAAAATCCTAAATATAAAAATGAAAGTAGAATTGATAATCCAAAAGTTTTGTTTGATTTAAAAATAAAAGTAAAAAGATATAAACCACAAATGTATATTATTAAGAATGAGAAAGAAAAACAGCCATAGATATGGGGGAACATAGCATTACTAAATAACATTATAGTAATAAATTTGAAAATTCCAATGGCATGAGTAACCTGGAACATACTAATATTGATAACAGAGAAATTTTTCAAATAGTTTGGATGAACAGTGCCTTCTACATGAAATCATTCTATGGTCTGAATGTTTGTGTCCCTGAAAGATTAAAGTTGAAATCCTAAATTCCCAAAGGCGAAGGTGTTCATAGATAGGGACTTTAGGAGAAGATGGGTTCATGAGGGTAGAACACTTATGAAAGGGCTTAGTGGGGCGCCTGGGTGGCTCAGTGGGTTAAAGCCTCTATCTTCGGCTCAGGTCATGATCTCAGGGTCCTGGGATCAAGCCCCACATCGGGCTCTCTGCTCAGTGGGGAGCCTGCTCCGCTCCCCCCTCCACCTACCTCTCTGCCTACATTTGATCTCCCTCTGTCAGATAAATAAATATTAAAAAAAAAAAAAAAAAAAGAAAGAGCTTAGTGGCTTAGTGCTCTTGTGAAAGATGTCCTGCAAACTACCCACCCCTTCTGCTTGTGAGGAACAAGGAGAGAGAGGTCTGCAACTTGGAGGAGAGCTCTCATCCAACCTGGTACCCTGATCTCTTAGAGCCTTCAGAACTGTGAGTATTAGATTTCTGTCATTAATAAGCTACTAATCTGTGCTATTTTGTTATAGTAGACCCAATAGCTAAGACAAATCTCTTTGGATCTGTGGTACTTACTTCTTATCAATGATGTCTCAACTTTGATATCACCTCCTCAGGTGGATTTTTTGTTGTTGTTGTTGTTTTTGGTTTTTTAGAGTGGGTTTTTTTCTGTTTGGTTTTTTTTTTTTTTTTCTGACTACCCATAACTCTCCACTTCCCTCAGCCTGTCACATCTTATAACATCACACTTAAAAAATTTTTTTTTTATTTAGAGGTGCCTGAGTGACTCAGTCAGCTAAGCATTTGCCTTCAGCTCAGGTCACCATCCCAGGGTCCTGGGATATGTCATCTTCCCCATCTCTCCCCTACGTTGGGGGGGGTGTTCCCAGCTCAGAGGGGAGCCTGCTTCTTCCTCTCCCTCTGCCATCCTCCTGCCCCCCCACTTGTGCTCTCTGGCTCTCCCTCTCTTTCTGTCAAATAAATAAAATCTTAAAAAAAAAAAAAAAAGAAGGAAAAGATTTATTTATTTGAGAGAGGGAGTATAGGAAGAGGCAGAACCAAAAGGAGAGAGAGAACCCCAAGCAGACTCCCCATGCGAGAAGCATGGAGCTCAAGGTGGAATTTCATGACACTAAGATCCTGACCTGAGCCGAAACCAAGAGCAGCTGCTTAATGGATTGAGCCACCTGGGTGCCCCTCCTATCATGCTCTTAATCTCACCAGAGTATTTTTCCTTTTTTAAAAAAAATTTTTTTTTATTTTTTAAAGATGTTATTTATTTGCCAGAGAGTACACACAAGCAGGCAGAGAGGCAGCAAGAGAAGCAGGTTCCCTGCCAAGCAAGAAGTCTGATGCAGGACTCGATTCCAGGACCCTGGGATCATGACCTGAGCCAAAGGCAGCGGCTCAACCAACTGAGCCACCGAGGCATCCCCAGAGTATTTTTCCTTACTTGATATTGTAAAAAAAATTATTTCATGGTTTATTATCTGTCTTTGCTTCTAAGAATGTAAGTTTCTTGAAAAGAGGGGCCTTATATGTCTTTACTACCCAAAGCTCATAGAACAGAGGAACATAGTTGATATCAATAAATATTATTTATTTGCTACAGAAAACTTAGTATTATGAGTTATCTGAATAAAAATCAGAAGTGAATTACTAAAAGAGCAAAAATAGCTGCATTAGAAACTTTTGCTAATAAATAATGTTTTCAGTAAATAAAAATGACTAGAATCTTAAGACATATATCCAGGAACTATGGGATTACTTAAAAAAAACACTTTCAGGGGTGCCTGGGTAGCTCAGTTGGTTTAGCATCTGCCTTCAGTTCAGGTCATGATCCCAGGATCCTGGAATTGAGCCCTGAGTTGGGTTCCCTGCTCAGTGGGGAGTCTACTTCTCTCTTACACCCTTCCATTGTGCTCTCTCTTCTGCCCTTACACCCTTCCATTGTGCTCTCTCTCTCTTTTTCAAATAAATAAATAAAATCTTTAAAAAATTAATAGTTCCAAATCATGACAGTTTTATTGTTGAGCCCTTGCAAGCTTTTAACAAATAAAACCCCTCCATGTTACATAAAATACTTGCTAGCCCAGAAAGTGATGACCAATTATTCAATTATTTGTTTAGAATGCTTAAAAGAATGAATTTTAAAATTCTTAGAGCTAGAAAAAACTTAAGTCTAATATTTAGAAATAAAACATACACAAAAATTTAAATATTACTTAAGATATTAAAGTAATTATTTTGTATTAAATTTTAATGCCGTTTTCAAATTGGATTTTTTGTTTTAAAAATTATTTGAAGTAATAAGGACTTAATTTGCAATTAAAATTCCATGTCAAAATCTGAATGTTGTTGGAGATGGACAAATCATTCTCAAATTTACCCAAATGTGTGGGAAATAATAGCTTCTAGTATACAAGTATACAGTGCTTGATAAAGGAAGAACAAGAATTTAAGAAGAAAGGCTATGTTTTCAACAGTTTGGGGGGTAAATATGCCTACTTGGTGGGAAAAAATGTATTTACCTCTTATGTGATAAAGAAAATATTATAAGCTGGTCAGCCTTTTACCATAACTGGGCCACAAATATATACTGTTTGTTGCACGGTATCTTAAAAATCAGAAAAATTTTCAACAAAATATAAATGTTTAAGAAAAACTGTAAAAAAAAAAAGTTAATCAGAAAATACAGCAATACTGGACCCTCATCCCCAGATGGCCAGAATTGGCATGAACAGAGGAGTGGTGGCCCCCTGTGTTCTGCAATTTGGCACAATTCTTCCTACTTCCTGTTCCATGCCAGCTTGTCTCACGCATTTATATGAATGGCTCCACTCCTGTAGGCATTTGAAATTAAAAACTCCAGATGGGCCAAGAGTTAGATATAACAGATAAAATCATGAAATAAATTAGAAGAAAACACAGGTGGATAGTGAACTGATTCTTATGAAGGTTTAAGCCAATTTGATTTTGTACCACTCTTCAGTTATTTTTGTTAGTTAATTGTAGTCTCCAAGGGTTAGAGGTGACTGAGAATTACCTATTTCCCCACAACCTCTATCAGGTTATAAAGAAAGCAATTCTCAGACCAAATTCTTCTGCACATGCAACCATTTATCAAATTATTATTAGTAGGTAAGACACCTCATTAGGGATCAAGTCTTGGAGCCATGGGAAACAGGATATAGGATCCCCTTGATTTTTATATACTGTTCAAGCAAGAGGAGGTGTCTCTGAAATTTGTATACAATGCCATTAATTCCATCCATAAGAATCCACCTCACCAACAGAAACCCTTTTCCACCATTCATATACTGATTAGAAAAATATCTGGTGGTCAGAGAGAAACTAGCTGAAGCAGTCCTATGTAGTCTCTGGAGTGTGACCTTCCTAATTGAAAGCTAGCTGATCACCCTTTATGTGATTTATATGATTACAGCAAATGACTGCACATAATGTGTAGCCTAAGCCAAGCAGTCCCAACCTCATAGCACACTGTCCATACCTACATCTTTTAAACTGAATTATGGACATAATATTGTGTTTTGTAGGAGAGTTTCCAAGCACAAAAGAAATAGAAGAAATTACAGGAAAAAAAATAATATTTGATGCCACAAAAATGTCAAGCTTCTGTACAACAAAGATACCTTAAATGTGGAATAAAAAACTGTTGGGAATATTAGTAGCAATTATTTCCTAAGTGAAATATGCATCATGTTTATTATATATACACATATACATATCTGTAGACACTATATATGTACACGTGTTTCTGTTTTTTTTTCTTTGTCTTTTTATATGATACCTGATTATGCGAGAATGGATACGTGGATTTTCACTAGTGGTGCAGGTATATATGCTTGCTGGGCAGTAAGCAGATTCTTTCATTCTGGCATGCTCATCTTGCTTCTGAGTTACGCTGCTGCTGGCTCTCTCCAGTGTTTCTCTGCTGGCCACAGACCATGTACTGATCCCCATGGAGGAAACTCCATCCTAACCTTAGGCAAAGAAAACTTTCATGCAGTTCAAATAACTGGAATGTTTTGTTTTGTTTTTGCTTTGTTATGGGGAGGGCAGTTTTTGGTTTGGTTTTGTTTCTGCCATGCCCCAGTTTTCTGCCACTCACTCAAGTTACCTTTTTCCTTAACCTGGGAGGATTCTCAATTACCATGATGGGTACTGGAAGCTTGAGAAAGTGGCTTATCTTTCTTCACTGTTGTTGCTGTTGCACCTCACACAGCAGAGATTCCCAGCAACAACTGTAAACAGTAGTAGTTCTAGAATAACATCTTGGTGTCAGCAGAATGTCTCCAGCCCTAATCATTTTCTACTACTCTAGTATTAACCACTTCCTAGAACAATTAATCAAGAAAATCTTAATATATATATATCTCACAGTCTTGTGATATATATCTATATATATATATCTCAATCACAGTCTTGCACCAAGGTACAACTGATAATCACAATGTCATTGTTTTCCATTGGTACATTTCCCAAAACCTGTGTTATTTGTTCATGCAGTGGACATCTGTTGTTTATGGCTGCCAAAAGTCCATTTCCTCTTTTTTTGAAATGGTGCCCTGAACTTTCATTGGGAAAACTACTTCTTCACTATTGATACAATAAAGAACTATCAATCAAGATGTCTGCATTTCCCTTGGCCAAGGGATGGACATGTGACCCAAGCTATACTAATCAGATGCTTTCCTCTTTTTGGAATTTAAAGCTCACATGGAATGTGGAGAAAGGTGGAAAAAGCAGTTGGAGCTGATCAATCCCATCTGGCTGTGACTGTTTCCTTCCAATTTCCCCATAGATACTTTGGCTCCTCACTTTTCCAAGAATGACTCTGAGATTGTGTAAAAAGGTCTCATATTCTTCAATCCTCCAGTATGTTCCTCTGTGCTTGTTGGGACAGTTTGATTTTTGTTTTTTGCTCTTAATCCCAACTAATACAAGTTCTACTCATGATCGCATTTCAATGTAAGAATGATTTTTTTTTTTTCTCCAAAAACCTATTATTTGGTTATATCTATCTACGAGGAGAATTCCAAATTGATTTTACTGACACCACCCTCCCATTTGGTCTACTTTTCTCTTAGATGCTGGATCTATTTGCAGGACAGTATACCTGCAATATGGTTACTGAGGTCAAAAGACTGTCATGACTCATTTTCAAATTCTAATACTTTCATTTTTGCCTTTTATTGCCACAAATCAAAAGTGCTCTTTAAGTCCCTGATAGGAAGAGAAGGAAACAGATGAAAGCAATGACTGTGATATGGACATGTTCCTTTCCCCTCTTGTTGCCACCTGGCAGGAGTGACTAGACCAATGTCGGTGTAATCAGGGCTGAGGTTTCTGAGTCTGGAGTAAAAAGATTGAATTTCTCTTTGTCTCTTTAATCATCCAGGTCTAAGGCAAAAACCTACCAGTGAATTAATAGAAGAAAAAAATATATATATATATTTC